>NW_010184659.1:0-70324 GCF_000695765.1 Mesitornis unicolor | reverse complement strand
GTGGGCACGGTAATCTGCATCTCTGTGACCTTGACACTGATTTCTGAAATTAGCTTTACAGACGATTAAGCGCAAAAGCCTCTCCATAGCTTCCGCCAATACTGGCTGGACAAAGGAGCATGATGAGAGCATATCCCAGCACATAGCCATGAATGCCCTATTAGCTTTTAGTTATCTTCCAGGAGAAACTCATTATCTGCAAGGTCTTACGTTTAGCATCACTGGGAGAAGCTGCCTTTTAGTGCCTTTCCCTCAAGTTCGGTGAAAGATTCTGTGTCCCAGAATTCACTCCATACTGAGCAAGTAGGAGCATGTATGAGGTGAGATGTAAAATACATCAATTTTGACTAACTTTCTACAGCATTTCTGCATTATTTCACCTGTGATATTTAATCTCCTAAATGCAATTCATTGTCTTGATTGTCCCTGGGGTAACTGGGTCACTGCTGTTGCAGGTAAATGGATGGTTTTTTTCACTTTTGACCTGACATTTAAAGGAATTTGGAGAGAGCCAGCTATAAAAGACAAAAAATTGAGGTCTCTCTCTCTTTATTTTTTCTTTTCTTCCTCTCATTTGTGATGCCTTTGAAGTAATTTCAAGCTGTCTTCTTTTTTTTTCCCTATTGTGTTCAGGGCTGCACATGATCTTTTACTCATCTAACTGCATTACCAGGTAGGCTTGTAGCCTCAGCTCATAATACTGCAGCTTTTGCCCAGCTGAAAATGTTGTGCAGAAATAAGAGGAGTATCTTCTGCCTCTAGGCTTGCTGTGAAAATGAGTCTAAAATTAATCAAACTCTAAACAAAACCAACAAAACAAGCCTAATAAAAATATGATAAGAAGAAGCCTAAAAATACATTAACTCTGCCAGAAAACAGGGGACTATGACCTGGCAACAACTGTAAATGTTCATGTGCCTGTACTTTGGTTATTGTAATCTTGTCTGAAACACTTTTCCTTATTATCCTGGACTTCTCTGATCATAACTCTCTTGCATAACCCTGGAGAAAAAAAATAGCTAAATATCTTCCAGAGAACTATAAATGCCTATTTTAAGTCAAATAAATTGCCAGTTGGAGGATTCTTTTGCCCCACCAACTGTAGTGTGGTACTGATATTAGAAGAGATTAATTCCACCCATCAGACATTGAAAACCAGTGATGATTCGCTGCCTGCCACCCGTTCCCTATTGTGTCCCTTCTGAGGATCGGCCTTCTAACAAGTTCACATGAAGCAAAGCTAAACATGAATGAAAGACTGTAATAGAGAGTGCTGCGATCATTAAACTTTGGAAGTCTTATTCATCAGTATTTTCAGTGATTTCTAGAAGGATGAGATTTGTAAGCCGCAAACATCAATAATAAGGGACAAGAAGTTCTATTTCTGCTCTCCACACCCAGAATGTAAGTCTTTAAGATCCTCACAGTGCTGACATCTCATCCTGAACACCCTATCCACAGGTGCTTACGTTTTTCATCACTGAACTTTCCTAAGACCTGAAAGCCCAGCAGTGGCAGGCAGCTCTCCACCTTGTGCCTCCATTGCTGTGCAATCCTTTAACCATCTGCCCTGAGGGACAACAGACCTGAATCCAGATCTTCACATCCCATGTGTGTCGATCACAGCGGTCCTGCTGGGAAATGGTGGTATAGTTTGTGCTGGTTTGAAGAAACGATACCTGTGGCATCTGAGGATTTGTTCAAAGCATCTAGTTTGCTGTAGATGGTGAGATGTGTGCAAATGCAGTTAGTAACTACTTTTGTGACTGGGTGCTCTGAATATATGATAATTTATCCCTTGCTTCTGCTGATCTGATTTCCCACTTGTTTTGGGATCTTCAAGGGTTTTTTTTACATTTCAGTAAGCCCCAAAGGATGTACTGATGCTAATGTAAATGTCATATGAACTGTCTGTCAGCCTCTCCTGATCTGCTGGACAGACATTTTTACATAGAAATAATACATGGCATGTCTAGGCAGGGACACTGTGTAACTGTTGTCTTTGAAGGATGGATAGTTCTGTTCCTTGCATTGAGGAAGGAACTCAACAGTGCCAACCCATTTAGCTTTCAAAATAGAAAGCTAAAAGGCTTAACTCAGAGAGAAGGCTTAAACCACCTGTGTCTAAGTAGACTGTGGCATCTCTGCAGCCCCAGGTAAGGTACCTGGCTCTCAGATGATGACAGCATTTAAGCCTTGCTTTGACCCATAGTAACCTCTACCAGCTAACTCAAACAACTGCCTACTCACCCTGTTCTTGGGAACTCAGATTCATCTGCTAAAAATATAGATCTGGTCAAGTCCAGCCTTCCTAGTTCCCGAAAACTCCCTTTGGAGGGAGTCAGTATTATCTGTGGAGTTTAGGGAGGCTGACCATACAGGAGACATCTACAATAAGCAGATGACTTGCTTATATTGAGTGCCTGGTTTTCCTTCACTAACTCTTTTGAGGGAGGCTATGCTGACTGGTTCTGTGGGAGGCTCTGTGCTGTAGCTGTGCAGTCATCATGCTGTGAGCTGCAGGTCTCTCACCTGCCTGGCAGGTAGGATCCTGCTACAAGAGCCTAAAAACAAGATGTGGCAATATTTAGGCTACTTCCTACAGCTTCAGCATTTCTTGAAGTGATGGTGTCTGTTTAGAAGTCCTGTAAATCATCAGATTTAAGATCTGTTGAGCAGTCATAAGTGATGTTTGTCTTCAGTTCCTGTAGAGATATGTGACAGTTATGTGTGAAATACGTGCTGTGATTACAAGTACCGTACGTTGCTGCAAACTTCGGTTCATACAGATAAGACATCAGTGCTTCAACTGGCTCTTCTAAGAGAGTAACTAGAGAGTTATTGTCCATTTAAAAATGAACCAATTATTTTCAGATTTTAAAAAAATATACTGGACTTAGCAAGAAAGGTAATGATAGGAGGAAAAATGAACACAATCTGCTCTAATTATGTAAGAATGGCTTTGGAAGATTATACGCTACTTTGGTTAGTAGGCTGAGAAGAACTTGAGATAGTCACAGCAACTTTAAATATAGACTAGAGCCTTAAGTTTGAGTATGCAAAGCATGAAGAGGGAGTGTTGGCACGGGCCATGTGAAAGCTGAGAGCATCCAAATCTGTCAGAAAAAGAAGAAAAAATAAAAGTGCCAATGAGAAAAATATTCTGTGTGGTATTTAAACCTCTGGGTTAGCATTTAAAGTAAAACCATTTAGTTAATTCTTTTTCTCTTCTTTATGGTTTCCTAATCAGTACTAAATCACTTGGTTAAGTAAACTATCTTTTAAAGATATGGCCTTTAGATCTTTGCCCTCTTTGTTCATAAACAGCAGGAGTATGGGTTTTTTATGTCAGGTCAGAAGTTTCAGCCTCTGACAACTGCAGACTCTAATTTACAGCACACTGAAGTCAGATGTTCGGACGCTGGTTGGATTTGCAGTTAACGCCCAGGCACATTCCACAGCTCAGGCGTGTTTATTGGACCCCCTATTCAGTGCTAAGTCCTTTTTTTTCACAAGTCTTTGTGTGTGTGTGTGTGTGTATATATATGTAAAAATATATGGGAACATTCTGTCAGATGACATCAAAAGTAAATGTAACATAATTCGGCTCTTCTAAAGTTACTAGGGACTAGCTGTGTCAATCAAAAGTGTTTCTTAGCTAGTTGGTCTCAGTTCTAGCAAATGAGCTGCCTTCAAGCTGCTGATGGGTTGAGGAAAGTTACTTTTTCTGCTATATGAAATATTTGAGTTTGCTATTGCAGTTTTGCAGTGCTGAAAGTGTGTAGGATGTTGTGTATAGAAGCTCAGCTTTGAACAAGTTGCCTGGTTTAGAACTGTTCACAGTTGCAGGAACAGACCCTTGTGTTGAAGGGACTCCCTGACAGCATGAGCAAGAGGGAGCCATAAACCCAACCCTGTTTGTAGGCCCAATTTGGCAACCACAATAGATTGAATCACAGAAGTCTGAGGAGATCCAGGCAAAGACCATGTTACATTTCCTGTTTCTGTGTGCTTTCCCCAGATTTTCCTACCATTCAGTATGTTGGGTTAGATGAACCTTTGTTCTGGTCCACTAATGAATTCTTGTGATCCTATGAGCTCTTCAGTGGTCTCCTGTGTCAGCACAAAAAATGAGGGAAGCATCTGTGCGTGTGCATCATGTGTGCTGATAAATGACATTTATAGCACTCTTTCCCTGCTTTGAAGGAGTGAAGTTTTCTAGCCGTCATGGACAAACTCCATGATGAAGGACATGAGTTGGGACTGAGCAGGAAGGGGTTCCCTGTCAGTGTGTAAGTGCAGACATAGGCCTGGGGACCAGACCTGGGGATTCCAGTTAAAGAAAGAACTTTTTCGAGTTTTCTGTTGGCAGAGAGTAAAATAAACCCCAAGATCTCCAAGCTGCATAACCCAAGGGGAATATTTGAACACTGATGTGGAACATTTAATAGTTAGGATCAATGGCACTCAAATATTTCACCCTTTTCCTGGAGGATTTTATGTGACGCGAGGTGAAGCGGAGTAGCCACTGCATGAGCAACCCAGAGATTTCTGCTTCAGAACATGCAAGGAAGGGAATAGCCCAGGGCACGGTCGTGGCAGACGTACACTCTGTTGCCCTTGGGCCGAGGGGGACAATTTTGAATCTGGATTTCTCAACCCCCCTGTAACTGTGGGAAAGGTTTGGCCAAGTTTCCTTGAGAGGGAGGGCTTTGGTGGCACAGCTCAGTAGAGCAAGTATCGCAATAGGACCCTGCAAACCTACTTGGGCATCCAGCTCCTGAGTGACACATGGGTTAAGCCTTTGCTCTTTAATCTGTATATTTTAGCACAGGGCTCCCACACAGCATGTTGGCTTTTGTGAATGTGCTGTCTGGATGTCTAGGAGGGCAGTGGCAAGGCAGTCAAGCCAATGAAAGGGAAGATTTCTACTGTTCTGGTCCCCCCTCCTACCTCCAGCGATTGCATTGGGAGACTATTTAGGGAGATCATCCAGCAAAACTCAAGCAACCCTCCCCTCCTGCCCCCTGGTTACCCACAGCTATTTGTTTTGTTGTGTTTTCCATCAGGTTGGTTTCCAGCCAGTCTGCTCCCCTCACAGGGAGCATCACCCCGTGACATGAGTGCCGGACCGGAGCAAAGGGAGAAACCTGGGAGCTGAGGAGGGGACTGTCATAACAAGCTTGGATACCCCAGGCTACAGTTCCTCCCAGCATGCCCAAATATAAATATACAAAAGGCATCAGAATCAGTAAATAATCTGCAAAGCTATATATCATGTGGTGTTTGGCAGTAAGAAGGCGGCCAGCATTGTGGATAGGGACACTCAAACCCGATCAGGATCCTCATGCTCATCTGGCAGCACTGTGCTGCAGAACTGACCCCTTTAACTTCAGTGGAAATAACTCGCATCATTCCCCTCCAGCAAAGGCTCTGAGCAGGGGAAACCCACAGCAGCACAGGACTGGCAGAGTCTGCTCTTGCTTCAGTCTAGCCCACTCTGCTGAGACTCACTCTCAGCTGTATTGATTTAAAGGAAACAAATAACCATTTCTTTTTGTTCACTTATGTAGAAAGTTCTAGCAATGCACTGGGCAATGATAAGATGATGTGGAGATTAAAGCTATTTAGGCCACAGGGCTGTGTGCTTTCTAGGAAGAAACACAGCAGAGTGGCCAAAATACTTCTCTGTATGCTCAGGCAGATGAAGCATTAGTGTCAGCGCTGAAAATGGATGAGGGAAGAGCATGCAGGTGAGTCAATGGCTTTTTAAAGCAATGGATTGTGCTTTTCAGACCTCCTAGTCCTAAACTTTTCTATCCAGCAAATGATCCTGGATTTCAACAGTCTGTATTTAAATGCAAAGAATATTTTGCTCCTATTCACTTTGTTTTGAATGCATATGAATGCAAGAAGCTGTGGGACTAGAGTTATATAAGGCAGCAACAGCTGTGCTGTGCTGGAGAAGGTAACTGTGTGGTCAGGGCTCCATGCACTGGGAATGATCTTCTGAGATCCTGAAATCTGTAGAGATTTCTGCAAATGGCTCTTTCTTTCCTTTTCTTTTCCCCATATTGGGGGTGAAGACACCAACAGGCCAGAAGAAATCCTCTGACAAACCCCAGTGAGCCCCAAGGGCTGCACACAGCTCTGCCCTTAGCACCACACCATGGCAGAAGAACTGAAAGAAGCAAATCTGCCCTTGGAGCCCACTGCATAAACAGCCTGGACCAAACCCTGCAGCCAAGCTTAGCCCTTTTAAAATATTTTGGGGGTGATGTCAGCACCTGGGTTGCCAATGCACTTGTTGCTCTCCTCCCTCAGCCTACTTTAGTTCCCACACAGGGACGGGGCATCCAGACCGAGTGGGAGATAGGCAGAAGCTTGGAGGGAAACAGTATCTGCAGTGACCCAAGTTCCCGAGGCAGAACCACTGCGCTCCATTTAACTCCTCAAGGTAAAAAACTTGGCTTACTCATTAGGTTAGATTTTCTCTCGTCAAAAGACACAGGAGTTTGGCAAAACAATGTGGGAATGTAGGAATTTGTTAACTGCATGCATTGGGCTTTTAATATTTAAACTGCAAACTCAAGCAGTTTCTATTTAAACTCTCTGTCTTCATGTTGGTGTGATCCCTTGGCTTCTCTTGTTTGCACCATGGATATTACAGCCTAATCTGGCTTCTCTGCTGAGATTTTGGTTGCATGGCTGAAATTCTTGTCTAGAGTTTATGTCTTATTTGTTTAAAAGTTTTTAATTTTATTTATATGGCATACAGATGGGATTAGTGCATGATATTAATAATAAATTATTCTCATTCCTCTGGATGAACTCCAAGAACATATAAAATTCAAAACTTGCCATGATAAAATAAATAAAACCCATAAGCAACAGAAAAGTTTTTGAATACAACTGGAATGAGATTTCCGATGGAAGAGATCTATAGCAGCTTGAAAGTGCAGAAAAGCCAGAAGGTGCTTGAGAAAAAGCTATTTCATCCATAGGATTAACTCACAAAATTTATGAACTCCTTCAGAAATGAAAATATCTAACTTAAGGTTCTCCTTGTACATTAGTGGTAACAAAAACACTTCAGTATTATTAGTCTTCCTTTATAGGAGAATAGACCCGTTTGCTTTTTTTTAAATGAAACTATGCAACAAAAAGAATTTAAAGAAGTTTAACCAGTAGTATTTTTACAATGTATATATGTTGAGAGTAAGAAAGGTGGCTTGGGCATTATTTATTTGAAAATGCTTTTACAAAGGAGTGTTAATTTCCAAGGACTGCTCGCCCCTGTACGGTGTATTTTGGGGTGACACTGAGAACTCTCCTTGTCAAATGCCGAAAATCAAAGAAGGTGATAAGCTGCGAGAGATAGCTTTTAATTTTTAGTGTCCCCAGTGCTTACTAGCTTCTAGCCACTGAAACAACATTTATTTACACCAGTATAAATAGCTCTACTGAACCTGCCACGTTCACGCATCTGTTCTTCACATATTTTTCTCTTTCCTTAAGAGAGCCCGTGACCTGGAGGTTGAGCTGAAGGACGCTCCCAGGCAAGGCACTGAAGGGTTCCCCTTGCTCTACCTCTTGACCTCTGCTCTCCCCTAATTACTCCTGAAAAATGGAGCGATCCACACAAGAACTTTTCCTCAACTTCATGATTGTCCTGATTACTGTTCTGCTCATGTGGCTCCTTGTGAAGTCTTACCAGGAGTAAAAGACAATCCGAAACTCTGGGAGGTGATGTAGGTGCGTGTCTCTGCAGACATAAGTAACACACACAGCGCACCGCTCTGAGGAGCTTTCAGCCAACTGAGGATGTTGTGAATTTTTTTTACTTTCTCATATCTGTTGCCTGTGCTAATGTCTGTGATGTGTCTACGATGGTGTAATTATTTTATTATGCAGTGATTCAGCTGTAAAATGTAACATGGAAGGTTCTTAGGAACTGTTCGATGTGGCTGTCTCCTCTGGTAGCTACTGTGAATGCTGTAACCCCCCTGCCCACCATGCAGGCTTGTTTGGTGTCAATGTTAGGTTCCCGTGGGTATAAAACTGCAGTATGCAATGTAACCGTCTGAATTAACCAGCGGAAAAGACACAAACTTGCTTAGCAGAAAGGAATGTGAAACCTCTACTTTCACTTGCTCATTTCACTTAAATAAAGAACATGAAAACCTGCTTTTTGTAGTATTTCTTGTCCCTCTCCTGGCCTGACTGCTGCTCTCTGAAAGACCTGCTGATAACTGTGCCACAGTGTGAGTCTGGTGGTTTACTTGTTCCTCCCACCTGCATATTTATCTGTATTTAAAAAAAAACCCAACCTGCTGTACAGTGGAAATCCTGCAGCTTAACAGATGTGTAGCCACATGAATGAACTGTTCAGGTCACTTTTCTGTCCAGAGTAACTTACTCGGTGCCTGTGGACGTGGACTTCAAAGAGAATCTCTGTCCAACAGGGGCATTGTCAATAATTGCATTTTCTGAAGCTGAATTTCAGGCAGGGATTCCCAGGATCCTATTTTTGGCCAAGCTATGCTTGGAGCAGTGCCTGGAGGAATGAGCCTGGGTCAGTCATAGGCGTAGGCGCCTGCTGGCACCTCAGCCCGGCTGCGAGCCTTGCCTGGGGCTGCAGTCCCTTGGGTCTGGTGCAGAGTGCCAGGCACCACGGCACGGCTGTGCTCAGCCTCAGTAGGACGAGGCGTGAGAGTGTCTGGGTTGCTGTGATGGTGTCGTCACCTGCTAGAAAATCTTGAGCCAGCTTGAAGAGCCCGCAGTCCCCAGGTCTGTGAAATCAGTAATTAAACACCTCCTAGATATTCCCCATCTGTTATTTCAATGGCTTCAGAGAATCAGTCTCTTCTACAAAATGCAGATTTCTGTAGGAAGCAGTTGGATGTGTGCCATGCTGCTGGTATGGGTCTCCTTCCCCTCCAGGAATCTGCAAGGAGCAGGCAACCTGGTGAGGCAGTGGTGTGAGGTACCCAGGGCAAGTCTCTGGCATGGGCCGGTGGAGTGGTACTGGCCATGACAGCTGAGACTCAGGCCTGGGCTTTAAGGAAAGACAGCGAATGTTGTAGTAGTACCACTTGTTGAGTGCATGTGTTGCTTAAAGGTTGCCAATAAATGACCCATTGCCCTGTGTCACTTGTATGATCTGTGCTGGTTTGCAGCCACCCTCAGCTGGTGCCACTCATCCTCCCAGTCGAGAAAACCCCACTCCAGTGCAACAACAAAAATCGACTCTTGTTTACTTTTGGCTGTGGCAGAGCAAACCTCCTTCCAGCATTCCCAGGGATGGCAAACTTTCTGTGAGAAAACCACATCCTTGAAATGAACTTTTCCCAGCTGTGGATGCAGCCTTTCTCTGCAGCCCACCTTGCACCAGATGCTGCTGTATTTTCACTAATTTACACGGTCAGTTTGTGTTCATAATCTTGACTGAGACACGCAGTGGTGGCTGGAGAAGGACGTGGAAAAATCTATTTTTAAATACTTGATACAAGTGAATACTTGATAATTCAGTATGAAAGATTCTCATCTTTCACCGGCTGTGACTCCCTCCCCCAGCTGAACACAGTGTCTTCATCCAGCATCATCAGACATTCCCTGTGGCTTAAAAATAGGTTTTCAGAGTCTCTTGTGCATCACAGCTTTCACAGGGGACCTCACTGCTGTGCACCAGTCCCACCTGACAGGGCTGAAGCCTTGCTACCAGTGGCCACATGGCCACTGCCCAAGGAGACCAATGTCACGAGCAAACCAACAGATTTGGGTTCATCTCAGGCAAGCAATGGTAAAAATAGAGGTGTGGGCTTCACTGACTGAACCAGAAGTGGTTCAGCAACAGCTCAAGGTGATCCCAGCAATTTTCAGGTAGGAAGAGAGAACGTTCTGGAGAGTTTGGGCTGTCCACAACTTTTAGCCATCAATCTTTTTGACAGTAGACTTCAACAGTATGATTAAGGTAAAGCACCATAAACAAGCTGATGGAAGGGAAAATACTAGTCTAAGCAGTTCTCTTTTCAGGATTTTATAATTTTTAAGCATACTTTGAATAAGTTATTTGCTTAAATAATTTGCCTAAAGCTGAAGAAAAAGGCAGTTCAGCTGTTAGTGCCAGATGCCTTGAAAAGCCAGCACTGTGCAGGTGTACAGGCACATTAATGTCAAAGACCATTAGCCAAGTACACCTATATAGACAAAATTTCCCAGTTTGAAGGACCTGAGATGTTTGGTGTGACCCTTGAGTGTGACCTCAAACTCTCTCCAATATCTTCTACTTGCCGAAGAGGCCCTGGAGAAGGGGTGGCTCTCCGCTGATGTATGCTACCAGCATTTTCCAGCCCTTTGCAGTATAAGGGAGATCAAGAACACTAGAGGACTTCTGGGCTAACAGTGATTTGTCTTCAGTTTATCAGTAAAATTATTTTAGGTAAAAATTTTATTAAAACTATACCTTAGAGTAAGTAGCTGCTTTAACTCCTTCAGCGTCCTGGGGCAAACTGTTTCAGTGTTTGAGCATCCTCGCAGTAAAAAAGTTTTTTCTTATGTTTAAATGTAATTCCTGCATTTCAGTTTGTGCCCATTACCTCTTGTCCTGTCCCTGGGCACTGGGAAAAGTCTGGCTCTGTCTTCTTCATCCCCTCCCATCAGGTATTTGCATACATTGATAAGATCCCCCTGAGCCTTCTCTCCTCCAGGCTGAACAGTTCCAGCTCCCTCAGCCTTTCCTCATATGTCAGATGTTCCAGTCCCTTCCTCATCTTCATAGCCCTTTGCTGGACTCACCACAATATGTCCGCATATCTCTTGTACTGGGCAGCCCAGCACTGTGCACAGCACTTCAGATGTATCTCCCTAGTGCTGAGCAGAGGGAAAGGATCACCACTTTCGATGTGCTGGCAGTACTCTGCCTGATGCAGCTCAGTTCGGCTTCTTCTGCAAGGGCCCATTGCTGGCTCATGATCAGCTTGGTGTCCACATTGAGCACCAGGTCCTCTGCAGAGCTGCTCTTCAGCTGGTCCTGGTGCCTGGGATATTCCTTTCCAGGGGCAGAACTTGGCATTTTCCTCTGTTGAACCTCATGAGGTTCCTGTCAGCTCATTTTTCCAGCCTGTTGAGCAGGACAATGCTCTGGTGTATCAACCACACCTTTCAGTTCTATATCCTCACTTTATATCTTTCCATACATACTTTTACATACTTTACATCATTTTAATTAACTCATACCTGTTCTAAGCTGCAGATGCTTGTCCCTTCTTTGTGGTCCCTAACACATTATGAATGATGTACAATGAAAAGTATTTATTATGCAAGCTTTCTTTTATATCTGAAAGCTTTCTGGGGGTTTTATATATATATTTATACTTATATATGCTTGTATATCAGCATTTAACCTGCTGTAACTTTCACACATTGTGAATATATGAATACAGCACAGTACCTGCTCATGGAGAGGATTACCAAAGTGACACTATACTTATTCTGTTTCCTCTTTCATCCCCCCTACTTTTAAAAAGACTCTGGACCTGCCATCGACAAGTAAAATGGTGTTTGCTCATGACTTTGACCTGACCTGAACAAGGCAATTTTTGTCCTGCCACCTAACTATAGATGAATTAGCCTCACCCAGAACCAGCAGTTCAGCAGCAGCCTTTCTTTTCACTTTACTGGGCTTTGGATCACAACCGTAGCTTCCCAATTTTAGATGTTCAGATTTCAAAAGTTTGCCTCTAGGCCTGGTAATTTGGAATTGCTAAGCACCCAGAACTTCACTCACTAGAAACTAGAGACACAGGATGTTCAATGTGTTTTTGGGAAAAATCAGATCACTAGTTTGTGTGCCTGGACACTAACCTAGAAACCAAATTTTAGATATCAAGATTTGAAATGTTGGCTGAACATTAGAAAATTGATCAGTGGGGTTTACAAAATGCTTTTCTCAATAAAAAGTGTTTTCAGTCAAAACCAGTTTCTGTATTTTTTTCAAGAGTGTTTTTATCAAGGAAAAATAAAATTTGTCAAAAAGTCAAATGCCATGCTTCAAAACCATCTGTGTCCATTTTGCTTTTGATGACGCCATGGCTGCTGTAGACTGTGTGGCTTGTGTCCTCTTTCTCCTTTATTGCCCAGGGTCCAGGTCAGGCAGGTTCCTTATCCCATGTGACATTACCAACCACTCTCAAAATCTGTCACCTCCAAGACACAGGGTAGGAAACTGCCATGCAGTGAGAGATCAAAATGGAAAAAAAGTGAAGAAAGGAATGCAGAAAACAAGGTCCTCAGCCTTATCAAGACATCATTCCTGTGTATGCGCATAAGTTTTCTCTGGACCAAACCAAGAAAATGTGAAGCATAAATAACTTCCTCGCTACATAGCAAGTCCAGCATGGTTCTATTTATACAACTGCATTTGGAAGCATCTCAAATGTGATAGACACCCTTGCAATTCAAGAAGATCTTTGCACAACTATTATCTATATTTTGGTGGTGTAGTGAGCTAGTAGGGATCAAGAAGGGTGACAGCTGCTGACACCTTGGGATGCTCCTAAATCATTCTTCACCCACACAGCTGAGCTGGCTTGCCCCTTGTGCATAGGGTTTACCCACAGATTAGTGTCCTGCAGGTCTGAGCTGAAAGAGCCTTTGGCATGTTTCCCAGGGCCGTATACAGCTGATGCTCAAGCCAATCAACTCTGACCTCTTAGCTTAACAGTTCAGCTGTCAGCTTCTAAAGAGAGATGACAGCATTTTCAAGCAGGCTCCATTATGCTTATCAGCTAATGCTAATCTCTACTCGCACTGGGCTGATCTGTGAGGGAGCATGAAGAAGCATAAATTCATGCAAAATAAATGAAGATGGTCAGTGTGAGCTGTATTGCACTTAGACTTGTCAGTTCTTCACTGTAGTGGGTGGATGAGGGAGAGGAGTGGTAATTTGGTTTTGACAGCAGCTGTTAGCTGAGCGTATGCCTATGCTTCCTTTTACTACAACTTGTACAGCAGTCTCCAGAAGGACATTTGAACAATGCATGGATGTGTCTGGATCTGTTTGCTTTCCATAGATGCTTCTTCCTGTGCCCAGCAGAGCAGCCAGAGCTGTGCCAAATGCCTGTTTTCCTCATGTTTCACCTCTCCCCTCCTGGGAGGCAGGTAGTGGCTTTTATCGCTTGACCTCGTGGCCAGAGTGGTACAGGGTCTACCACAACAAAGTCATGCCCTGTTCATGTCTGCCCATGTGTGGGAAGGCCTGGAATGAGTGTGGTACAGGTGACCTGAAGATCAAATCAATGGCATCAGGATATTCACAGCAACCCAGGTATCTGATAGGTTCTGAGGAGGGACTTAATCCCTTGTAGAGGTTTACCTTGGGAGGAGGGCTTCTGGAAGACGATCCTACTTTGTGCTTATAGAAATCTGTACTTTTCTACATGCACTTGGTGTAACTTCGGTCTTGCGCATTATTGGAACAGACTGGCCTAGATGCATTCTGCAAAACATCTAACAAGAGCGACCCAGTTCCTTAACCAAAACTGTAGAACACGCTGAGCAATAAATAATCTAAAATGGATTTTGCATGTACCTCCTACAGTATTCAACCATTTTGCTGTTCAGATTCCTATCCGCAGACATTGGTTGGTATATCTGAAAGGAGGGACATAATTTTTTAAATACCTGCAGTGCAGTTTCACTGGTGACTGCCAATTTCAGTAGGACTAACCTGAGCTTTTCAACTAAGTTAGCAAAGATCTGCTTCTGCATGCTGCAAGCCATTTCCCCAGTGGACTTCAGTGGAGCTGGACCTGGTTATATCCAGCAAGGATCATCCCCTTTGCATTTCTCTAGTGCCACAGTTTAACCCAGAAACCAGCTAAAACCCAAGCAGTTCATTTGCTTGCCCTCCCCACTCCCTGGTGGGATGGTGGAGAGAATTGGGAGATTAAAAGTAAAGAACTTGTCAGTTGAGATAAAGACTATTTAATAGCTAAACCAAACCAAACTTAAATAATAATAATGCCAATTAATTGTAACAAGAATAGGAACAACAACAAAGCAGTCAAAGTTAGACTCAGTTCACAAACGTCAGCCACTGGCCATACACCAACAAAAATGCGACAAGGGAGGGGTAAGCCTCAGGAACCAACATGGGCCACCATCATGAATTAGAAGGGAAAATATCGAAGAGGAAGCAGGAAGGGGCGAAGGTGCTCATCCACTGCAAGCTTCCCCACTTACAGTGAATGTGACATTTAAGGGATAGAATACACCTTTATTGGTCAGCTTGGATCATACCAGGGTCACCTGTCCCAGAGAGTCCAGGGCTTTCAGTTCCCTCTCTTGTGCAGAGAGAAGAAAAAAAAAAAACAGACCCAAAGAAACTGTAACCACAGATGCAGATGAAGCCTTGAAAAAACATAAATATCTGCCAGCAAAAATGAGAACAAAAACCCCCGTATCAGCTTGTGTTCATTAAAGCAATCCAGCTTTGTTGAAACATTAAAGGGGAATTCTACAATTCAGCCCTAGCAAAACCAGGACACCCAGTTCTGATCTGCTCTCTGCAAAAGTCTGCTTCTGCCTCACCTGGAAGAGAGACACCAGAAGCAGTTTTAGATCTTTCACTCAAACCCAGTTTTGAATAGAAAAATTTCCCCGTAAGAAATCTTACATCTTATATTTATTAAACTGTATTAACTCACACTCTAATGAATGTAAGATTTGGAAATAGTAAGCTTCACACTTTAAATCTATGACTGTATTTTAAACTGTACCTTTGAATTGCTAAGTTATAAAACTTCAGGTTTTTAATCAGAACTGGTCCATAAGAGAGGTGGTGACTGGAAGACAACAAGTAGGACATGGTGATAACACAATTACCAGAAAGATAAAGAAGGTATCAATAAGGAGGGAGCAGCATACATTAAAGAAAGCTTTGGAAAATAAACTACCTGTTCCAAAAAATAATACAGCACCTGTATAGCCTGACATTTCAAAAGCAGGAAAAGTGCAATTAGGACTAAATTGACAACCAGAATATGACATGCTACAGAAAACCAGTGGCTGTAAGGCAGAAAGCACAGTGGTCATGGAAAACTTCCGTTACTCCCTGCCTCTGCAAAGCGAGGAAATGTTACACTGGGCTCTAACTTATGGTACGTTTTTTAAAAAACATAAATTATTGTTTCTTGGGCAGGCAGACATCATAGAAGGAGAAGCTGTGCAGCCATGAACAGCACACAGGATCAAGATTAACTGTTAGCTTTGAAAAATGATGGTGTGATAGCAACCACAACGTGCGTGAGTGAGACGTCCTCGTGGGAATGAGAAAGCCAGAAGAAGAATCAGCAAAGCACAGGAAGTAATTAAAAATAAAATACTACTGTTCAAAACACAGAAAATGCATCCAAATTGGAAAAACTGAAAAGAACCCAAGAAAGTTAAAGGAAAAATGGTAATGAGGGAAACAAAAAATGTTGAGTAACACCAGGCCAGCTGCATTAAAAGCTTATAATAAAACACATCAGAAACAGGAAACCTGCCATGGAGACTGCAGGGTCTGCATATGATAGATGCAGAATGGGAGTGCTCAGAAAACATAAGTTTGGCACAGGAAAGGTATATTAATCAGCTGCAGCAATGCTCACTGGGAAAGGGCTTAGGAGAGTTTCTGGAACGTTTCTCTGCAGGTGATGAGTTGGAGAAGTGGTCTCAGCTGAAGGGCCAGAAGTCAATAGAACAGACGGTGATTTATCAGCAGGACGAGACAACATTCACTTGGTGATTTCAAAGGAGCTCAGATATGAAATTGCCTGCCTGGTTACTGCAGAGTCTAAGTTGTTGCCCACGTCAGAGTGGTACCAGAGGAATAGAAGGTGGCAGATGCAATATCAGGTTTTAAGAGGGTTGCAGAGGACAGCTGGGGAGTGATGCACCAGGAAGTTTCATTCCCATATTGGGAAAAAACCAAAAGCAAACCACAGTAAAGCAAATAGACAGAATTCAAAGGCACATAAGTGGAAAAAATCAGCAAGGCTTCTGCAAAGGGAAATGCTGCTTTTAGTATTTGTTACAACTCTAAAGGAGTCAGTGAATATCAGTAAAACTGAGCTGATGGATAAGTTTAAAAAACCCTAAATTGTCATGGGTTAGAAAGGGATTTTCCTCCTTAAAATCATTGGTAGAAAGTAGGCAGCAGTGAACAGTGAAATTGTGTAATAAGAGGAGGTCCATAAAACACTTCATTGTTTAACATACTCACAGGAAAAGCAGGATTGCAAAATTTTCTGGTGGTACAAATGTCACAGATGAAGAGCTGTAGAGTGTCATCTCAATGCCAATGGATAAGTCATAAAATGGTAGGTGACATTAAAGGTTGACAAATGTGAAGTATGGTGCATAGGGAGAAAAATCACTTCAACACACAAAATAACGAGCACAGCAGACACTGGCACATAGGAAAGATCTCGGAGTGACTGCAGAGAATTCCCTGAACACATCATGGTCAGTGTTGGAAAAAAAATGCAGAGAGGGTCAATAATATAGAAAACAATGTGACAACTTCAGCTTGAGAAAAAATTAAACAGACTAGCTGTCTTTAACTTGAAAAAAAAAGGTTAGTGAAGAAAGGATATGAGTAGTAATAAATAAGGGCATGCACACTGACTATGCCTTCTCAGTCCATCATATAAATAGTAAACATCATAGGGATGAATGGAGAAGGTATTCTCGAGAGTTACTGCTCCTCATTTCATCCATTGTCAGGGTATTGTGAAGGCCAAGGGCTTCCCAGGGGTAGCAGGGCATGGCCTGGCCACCAGGGCCCTTCCCACCACCCCATGTCGGGGGGACCCATCCCACCCCAGCTATGAAGCAGGGCAGGCCAAGGGCAGCTGGTGGCAGCCCCAGGCATTGGGACCTTCACTGGGAGTGGCAACAGGCCAAGCAAGACATAAGAAGATTGTTAAGAGATATAACAGTCTTCAAACATATACAACATAGCAGCAAAGAAGAAAGCAATAAAATATTTTCCATGTGCACAAAGTAATGGGTTTGACTGTTAGAAAAGGAGATTTTAGAGCAGTTTTCTTAGTCTAACTAAAAGAGGGTACAGCTGAGTACTATTCTACACTGTTATGTGGGGCTACCAACATCAAGAGATGGTGTCAGTTGTTTTTAAGAATGGGTTCAAATATCCATCAGAAATAGTTTTTAACAACTGACCTAGCTTGAGGAGGGACATTATGTCTCAGGGAGTTTAGATGAAAGCAAATGCCAAAGGCAGTGCTTAAGAGGTCACAGACTCCCCAGTCCAGCTTAATGAAGAGGAACATATTTTACAATGGAGAAAAATGCTATTAGAAAGTTGCTGCAATTTGCCTATGGGAACTAATGACGACTGTGTGAATAGAATATTTTGCACTTTTCTTGATGATATTTAGAAAGTGTTTAGGTGACTTAGAGCAGTATTTCCCAGAATGGAAAATCCTGGCTTCAGGACAGACAAGTGCTGCAGGAGTTTGATTTCCTCCAGGCTGCTGCAGCCTCTCTGGGCTCTCTCAGACCTTGGGGTGCAGGATCTTTGGCAGTCTCTCTAAGGTGAGGGCATTCACAACAGCTGACTCCTATCCTGGCAACACGACATAGAATCATAGAATATCTCAAGTTGGAAAGTTGCCCTGCCCGGCGCTCTCCAGGGTGCTGAAGCCGAGGAGTCTTCCAAACCCTCCTGTTTTTTGGCGGTTGTTTTTTTTGGCACAAGATCAGAAAGCTCTTGTTTTTACTCCAGAACATTCCTTGGTTATTACTCCAAGGGAGTCAACTGGAAGGCAATTAATGTGATGCTGTTCTTAAGAATATTGTTGCTCATAGCTTTGAGGTTGTCTTTTGTGTTTTTTGTCCCTTATGACCTCAAATTTATTGCACTGTCAGACATCAATAGTGAAGACTAGGTTATGGTGGCCTTGCAAGATGAAAAATTTTGAAGGGGGAATGACAATTTGATTTGAGCAGGTAAAATGCAGGTGAAATAAATAGGTAAGAAAACAAAATCCAAAGAAGGCATTGGCAAGATGGTTAGCTTATTATTATTAGAAACTGAAAAATATACCAGCCATTAAACAGAGGAAGCTGCTCCTTCTGCCTAGGGGATCTGGCTTTCTGCATTTAGAAGTCACTTAATGGTCAGATTTCAAGTGCTACAGAATGATGAGGTGATAACTTTAAACAAGACAAAATAAGGTATAGGTGTTGAGTAACACAAACTTCAGCCATGTCAGAGAAGTGGCTGGTAACAGCCACAACAAGATATTTCATTCTCAGAGGAAGTCCTACTTGGTTTTTTGGAGAAGGCTTTCTCATGGCTGAAACAAGGATGGGGAGCTTGGGAATTCAGGCCTCTCTCATGCACTAGCATAATTAAAACCTAACTTATTTTCCATTGCACCTCATTTCCCCCAAATATGATAAGTGAGTGTTATTTGTCCATCTATTGGTATTTTGTGAAACTGATTTCCTTTGGATGTGCAAAGTACCACTTGTCCTGGTTGGAACATGGCTGTTGGTATCAGGCATACAGCAACAGCTTGCTGAGAGACATTGATATTATGTGGACTTATTAAGAAAAATTTAATCTCTCCAGAACACAACATTTTTTCCCATTGCAGTGTTTGTTACGAGTAACTTAATATGAAGAAAATAAATTTATTACAACTGCTTTGATCTTAGGAGCAGTGAGCTGTGGTATCCTGAAATTAACTCCTGACAGAATACAAGACAGACGTAGAGTCCCACTGCCTATGCAAGGCAAAGCATCTCTGCAGTTCCCAGCTGCCTGTGGGTATTTCAGACTCACCTTTTTTTAAATAGGTACACGATCTTATAAATATTTTTGCTATGTGTTTCTCTCCCTCTCTGAAGTTTAAGCATTTCATATTAGGGCTATATTATTAATGACATTTTCAGTAGCATCCCAGAAGACCTAACCCAAATGGCATAGGCTGCACTGCCTCTCGTAATGCTCTGCTCCAAAGACAATTCTGTTTCTGGGAGGAAGGGAGACTCCAACTCCCATCATTTAAATGTCTAGCAGCCATCACTGTGTGTCTGAAAAATGATGGAACCAAACTGTGAAAATTAATTACCATTATGTATGAGACTCATAGGCAGTGATTATAGACATTTATAATAGGTTTAAGAGGATCACAGGAGGTACCATTGCTAGACAGTGATGTTTACTTTGAATTTATAGGTACAAATTAAGAATATAGAACAAAACATCTAAGTGCCAGCATCTCTCTCTATGGCTTACAGTTCAGACAGCTCCAAAATAACCTGAACTGCTGCAGGTTCCCAAATGCACTGCACGGCCTCTCTCTAGCTTTTGGATCTCTACTGGAATCAGAAATTAGTTTCGTGCTCCAGAAGCAATGATATATCTACATGATGAGACAGTCACTGACTGGATTTTCAAATAGTCTCTCAGGACATGAATGTTTAGCCTGGCTTTTAATACAAGGGTACTCATACCACTGATCGGAGAAGGCTTTCTGACCCACTCAGCAGATACCTGATGACAGCTCCCTTGCATCTGCCTTTTTATCTAGCAAATGAAAGGGGAGCACTGTGCTGGGATAACAACTCCTTGCTGGGGCTCTGGGTCCTCTCTTCTTTGTTGCTGTTGGATTCTTCTTTTCTCACCAGATTTGGAGTCGGTATGAATTTGCACAGCTTCACAGCAGACAGGCGTGACTTGCACTCACTGAGGCCTGTCTCAGGCAAGGGCAAAAAAATAAATTCAATTCTATGAGACAGAGGAAGCTGATTCTCTCTGGAGAGACCTAGTGGGAGTCTGAGGGTGCTTTAGGGGCAGAACAACCCCATGCACTAAATTAGCAGCTGAGCTAGGGAAGCTCTGTGTTCCCCATGCAGCCCCATGTTCATGCCCCTTCCCCACAGCCCTCAGGAAAGAGACAAAAATGAAGGGAGGCAAGAGCCTTGAGACAGCCAAACTTAGAGGAACCCTCCTACCTCTGGTGTCACAGCGGCCCCCTGCAAGGGCAAGATGGGATGAGGGGGCTTGCCAGGTCTGCAGAGCCATTCTTTTTCTGCTCTTTTTTGGTCACAGATCTACCGAGAGGTGACACCCATGTCCTCCCCAAAATGGTTCTCTGCCAAATGTGTGTGACAAAGTGTGAAAGGAAGAGGAGCTGAAGGGGCAGCAGGGCAGAGACACAGAAATTCAAGGCAAAGTGTGTGTAAGTTGGCTTAAATTCAAACAAACAAATCCATGTGAATGGAAAACTGGAAGAAAGTGAAGATGCAGATGATGGCTTAGTCACAACAGCTTAGAGGAACATGTGAGACTATTCAGAACCAAATTGGTTACACAAATATCCCCAGCAGAGAGAGGCAGCAAACTGCACCCTCACGCCTTTTGTATCCTGCCCCTTGGCAGTCCCCACAGCCCTCGTGTCAAAGAGGGGCAGCTTCTCTGGGGGAGCAGGCAGGTTTCATAGGCTGGTCTATGCTATGAGCTGCAGAACATGTGCCATTCCCATCGACGAGGGTTGAGTCACCTCAAAAAGATGAAGTCATTCCCAGGAGTCAGTCGGCAACTCAGCAACACTCACACCTGCCTCTGGGCGGGCAAGGAGGGCTCGTGTGCTCAAGTAATGTTTGCTTATTTTCTGAGTCTTGCCAGGAGGATGCCTTGGTTTGACAAGAGCAGGGGACAAAAGCTAAGGGGCTGAGCTGATTTACCACTTTTGATGATTTTGGTACTGGTTTTGCTGGGTGCATGCACTGCTGATTGGCCTGCAGTGAGATGGGCACTGCACAAGTGCTTTGTTGGATGGACTAAAATGAATCTGCTCCAAATAGAGTACATCATCAGGCAAAAGATAGAGCATTTGGCTGTCAACTGCCTTTGACACAGGTGACCATGGCTGTTTTCTCAAATTTGGTCTGCACCTAATTCCCGAGACTGCACTGTCCTGTCTTCCACCTTTCTGATCAGTACTGCCACAGGTCCTGTGGAGGATTCTTTCTATCCATGGGACTCTCCACAAGGCTGTCCCATTTGTCTATTTTTAATTCCTGCTTCAACATTTTCTCCCTGGTTAATCTTGTTAGCAAGCACAGTCTTGGCAGTTCTTTCCCTGTCCATGAGTCACAGAGCTCTCTCTGGTCCAGACTTTTATCCTGATGTCTGTATTACAGCCTCAAGCTGCTCATAGTTTCCTAAAAACTCCCTGCCCACTTAAGCCTGATGTGCCTGCAAAGCTCTTTGCAGCTGTGGAGAACCCTCCCATCTTGTCTCTGGACCATGACCAAAGGCTCCACTTTTCTTCCTAACCCCTCTTTTAGGGCTTTTCATCTAGGCTATGTCTACATCTTGTTGATACTTCCTGACTGGCCTCTCTTGAGAAGCACAGCCTTTCTTATCCATTCCCAGAAGCAAAATTTGCCCCCAAAGTTGTCCAGATATTCTTGGGCCCTGGATCATGCAGTGTGGGCATTCTCAGACCCATTCAGGACCCTGGCACACAGCCCTTGCTGAGCTCTCTGTGCCAATCACACCAGTCTCATGTTTTTCACACCAGCATCTCTGTGAATCCCCCCTTCAACAGGCACTCTCTCACTCTGGACTGTGTTCTTCTCTCAAGGACCTTCTCAGCGTCGTTGTATCCACCAGGGATGTGTCTGTCCTCATTTCCAGCATGTAGCAGTGCCATGCCCTGTTGTCTTTTGTTTTTTTCACAGTCATCTCCAAGTGCCTTCCTTGGTTTCCCTTGCAACTGAGAAAAAACTGCCCATAAACATACAAGGAGCTTCCTCCTGTCCCTTTCTCCAGCTCCTCTCATGCTGCTCTGCTTTGCTGTGCTGGTAGGTGTTGACCCCACACTTCCCTTTCTTGCTCTGCTCTCTTGTTTCAGGCTGCAGCTCTCTGGGGCATAGACCACCTTCAGTTACGCATTTTTGCACTCCTTTGGTACAAGGGAGCCCAGGCCTAGGAACACAGCAACACGAGTAACACACCCTCCACCATTCCCCATAGTTCATTTTGATCGAAGCTGCTGTACCCAGTCCTTGCTTGGAGGTTTTAAAAGCTAAATCTCTTTTTCTAGTTATAGTTCTATATCGAGAAAAACAATTTCCTTTACTAGAATAAGTAATGATCTGATTTCTATGTGTGCTGCTCACAGGGGAAAGCACAAAGCCAGCCTCGCTATATTCCTACATGATCATGTAGGAAGACTCCTGTCTAATCCTTGGTGAGTCTTACAGAAAACCTGCACTGCCACAAACTAAGGAAAACAATGAATAATTCATTTTCTTATCTGTTTCAAGATTGCTTTCTGCAAAACATCTATTTTAATAATTCATGTGATTTTTAGCTGCACCATGCTGCAGATGCAAGTGTACAGAGAGCCATGGTGGGTTTCTCTCAGTGCAGCCTGAAGGATTCATTAGTGCAAAATTCCAGCTCACATTGGACCAAATGGCAGGCAAGGAGTGAGAGGTGAAAATGAGGGTG
This sequence comes from Mesitornis unicolor, assembly GCF_000695765.1. Classification (NCBI taxonomy): domain Eukaryota; kingdom Metazoa; phylum Chordata; class Aves; order Mesitornithiformes; family Mesitornithidae; genus Mesitornis; species Mesitornis unicolor. The sequence continues at coordinate 47,781 of NW_010184659.1, read as the reverse complement.
GCTAGCGAGATTCCAAGAAAGTAGACCGGTTCTCTGAAAACCAGAGATGATATGAGAGTCATTCACAGAGGGGTCGTCCTCTGATGCCAAAATGGGCACATGTTGACAATGTCAAGCTTGTCAAGAGCCAGCTGGAGAACAGAGGGAGGTATATACAAAGTTCCCCTATTTCACAACAGTATATACAGAGTTCTACCATTTCCCAACAGTACTTACTAAACACATGAACTTAGCATTTACAGAATTGCACACAGTTACTGTTTCAGGCTGTGACTGGTTCCTACTTCAGTCAGATCCATCCGCATGGCAGAGCTGCAGATTGAGGTTTCCTCTAGACCTCATGCAGAAATTACTCCGATCTGCAAGACCCTGCTAAGGGACAGCCTTGCAGTGCTGACTGCCTCTGTGGAAGGGTCAAAAACCTCAGGTCACATTATGGAAAATATGGACAAGTCAGTAAATGAAATGTTAAAAGCTAACCACAGCCCATGAAGGGCAGGATTAAGAAGGAAACCAGCATCCCAACTGCGTAAAGGAGAAAAGTGTGTGCGCGATGCTACCAGTGATTCTTTGGACCAGCAGCAGCAGATCTGGGTTCATTAACTCAAGCATCAGCACTCTGTTCACATACATCCTGCTCCACCTAACAGCACTTATTTCAACTGGGAACGCACTGAAAATTCTCTGCTGGCTGCAATGTGTTTCAGCCAGCACCACTAAGCCCCATCACTACCAGCTGTGCCCCACAGGGCATGCAGCACAGACCACACAGCAGGTATAGGTGCTTTTAAAGATTGCTCTTCCATTAACACAGACAAAGAATTAATCCCCTTTACCCTCTGCATGACAGGAAATTTTCCAGTCCACCTTCAGTGCTGCTGCAGATAACAGCCAGGAGATACAATTCTTTAAGACAAACTGCGTAGATAAGATGGCCTTTGTTTGCTTCTAAAAATGGTACATAGAAATACCACCAGCATTTGCAAAAGTACCTTCTGAAAGAGCCAGTAAGGACCTCAGCAAAAATAATTCTCCCCAAAGGAAGAAAAAAAAGATGGGAGGCAGCCCTCGCTCTCCTCCTGGCTGTAATCAAAACCCCAGCACAGACCCTGCCAGTGCTCACAGCCCCAGCTCCACAGATGCCAGTGGAGCACCGAGGTTACTGAAGATAGATCAGCATCTACCTATGCTGTTAAAAGAGCCCTGGCAACAATTTAAATTCACATTAGTCTGGATAAGGAAACACTGTGCTATGGGAAATGGCTGAATCTGTAACATAGAGAAATACATCCTTGTATAAATCTGCATAGAGAATTAAAGAACTACAGCAAAACACACGACCCTCTCTTCTGGTTTTAAGGAGATCTACGTAAGCATTGCTGCATTTTAAATCACAGACAATTTGTCAATATAATGTTTTCATCAATTCAGTTTTCATCTACCTGCCCAAAGCAAGACATATTCTGTATAGCAACAGTGTCTTATAAAGTAAATTAGCAGCTCAGACTTACAACCTGGCTGTGCCTTTTTAAAACACCTGGGTTGCATAGTGCTGCCAATGTGAATTATTTGCCTGTTAAAAAAGAAAGGTACCAAAGGCCTTTTCAGGCCGGGCAGGCAGCACTCGGTGCCCGAGCCATGCAGGGCCAGGGGTGACATTTTCCCAGCAGCAGGCACCCAGATGGCTACACAGGAGATTCCAGGAGAGGAGATGTCAGGTGAAGTGCAGCAACCATGAGGCTGTGGAAAGTTTTTCAAAAGATCCAACCTAAATCTTCTCTACTCCTAATTAAACCAAAATCTGCACTCTGTGGTGAGTGTAAATATTTGATGCTACTTTCTTGAAACAACTTTTTATAACTCTTTTTCCCCTTAAATTCTTTAATTTTCTCCTCCCTAGGGAAAGCAGCACCCAGTTCCTCACATGTTAGTCTGGGGATGTGTTAGTGACAGTGTAAATTTCAATTTTTTAAACAGAAGTTTAGGTTTGCATGGTAGTATGAAGCCATTTCTGGGGAGCAGGGAAGGCAGTGCCAGCCAGACATCCCCTCAGCAGTGCACAGCCAGTTTTGGCAGTCACCAGGAACATCCTCTGCCCCAGCTTCAACAAGGATTGGGAGAGCAAGGATGTCACAGGCCAAAGCTGGAGCATGAGTGGGCAGGACAATAAGATCTGTAGGCAACAGTGTGCAGGGGCTCCACAGGAGGAGGAATTTCACACTTGGCTTCATTGAATCCAGCTCCCTGCAAGGCAGGAAAAACCATCACCCAAAGCAGCCAGACCGTAGTGACACCATCTGACATGGAGCCAGATGACTTCTTCTGATTTTATTTGAAGCTGACACCTTAAGACCAGGCCTAACTGAGAGGATCACATCAGTAAGAAGGTAGCAGAGACCTTCACGCCTCCTTCTCCCCTACCTCCATGAATTTCAGTGCAGATATAAAAAATAAACCAGCAAAGCCTAACAAATTGCAGCAGGTATTTGAGTCAGAGTGGGACAGTGAAAGAAAGCCAGAGTCTAAGATTTGAAACAATGAAAACTGCTGCTAGAAACTTATTAGAGAAGCTTCAAGAGTGATGCAAAGAAGTCCCTGATATCGAATGATTATAAATAACCACTTTCCAGAATCAATGGTAATAAGTTGAACATGTACAGCTTTTATTCCTTTTATTTTCATGCAAAAATAGTATTTCCAATTTCATATTTCTAAATTCATTAGAGAAGACTAATTATTGCAACACCCATAGAGTTTTGCTAATTAACTCCACAATTAGTGCAAGTTTCCAGCCCTGCAGAGAAGTCTTGATGCCCATCTTACTTTTCAGCAAAGAAATGAGAGGGCTTAAATCCAAGGAGAATTTTCTCAAAAACTTTAACCACTCTCATTGCTTTATTTTTTACTTACAAAGAGATGGCCAAGTTGTAACTAGAAATGGTATAAAGAACCTGATCCGAGGAAGTCCAGATCACTTTTCAGACCAGGGCACAACCAGAAAGCTGTTACATTCCCTTTTACCTGATCCATTAAACTAAAATAGCTTTCAGCTGTATTACTGCATATCTCAAAAAAACCTAAATCACAACAAACCACAACAACCCACAGTGCTTTAGTTTAGAATGACATATAATTTATTCGTAATTCACAAGTAGTTGGACACTACTCAATTTAATTTCCATATGCAAGTGATTTACACAAACATATAATACTAAAATTGATTGCTTAGAAGGTAAAAAATACCATGGGTGTGAAATGCCATGGTAAATGCTCTTCAATATACTACACAATCTTAGCATCAGACACTTTTACTCATTTATTTTTTTAGAAAAGAGGCAGTTTGCCATTTTTAATTTTTTTTTTGTAATTAGTCTGGGAAAATCAAGTGGTTTTGTCCTACACCGTCTAATCAATTATTTCTCCCAGTCCTTAGGAACTGAATTGAGAACCAAAGCAACATTTTCAGTACTTCAGAAAAATAAATAGATTTTTGCTCCCCTGAATTCACCAAGCACTACGTGACCAAACCACGTGGCCTTCCAACATGTGACACAAAATACCAACCCCTGTATCTTCAAAGGAATGTGCAGGAATTCAGACCATGCTTAAGCATGGTGGTGTTGGTGACAACAGCCTGTTGATATCATTTTGGCCCCTACCAGTATCCAGTAGTTGTGTAAGTGTGTTTGCAGTTCACTGTGAATGTATTAGCATCACCAGATCATTTGGTATTCATGCAGCTGTGGAGTCTGATTGTAATTCTGCATAAACTCTTCTCACTAAAACTTGTATCTCGTAAGCCTCATTAATTCTGCATTAAGCATATATGGCTGCATGGACAAAATTGGACTTTAATGTGTTTGCCTGCATCAGATTAAATTACACACATTATCTTCTAGACGAGGTCCAAACATGTATTTCGCTTGAAATGCCAGTAGTTATCTTAAAACATACCAAGAAGTTAAAAAGCTTTCACAATACAAGATCCAGCTACTAATTCCACATATACAAAAACACAACTAGAGAAATACAATGCAATTGTCAATGCTGAATTATGAGGAAAGTCTAAAAAAATAGAAAAACTCTGATACCTGGACATCAATTCATAATGTAATGCTGCAAAATGCTGCAATATGAGCGTCCATTTGAAATGAGAAATCCCCGACAAGAGAAGCATAAGGGGACCTAGCATGTGTGACAAAAGTAGATGAATACTGCACCAAAAACATGCATACAATCGCCATGGTCATTCAGTATGCTAGTGATGGTCTAAACAGTGATCTAACACAGGAGTGAGGCAGTGTTTCCAAATAAAATTGGGTGAGTAACTACATATTGACTAAACTTTCTGATGCAGCAAAATGAGGGCACAGAGCCATCTCTGGGTTCTGGAGCTGTTTCAAGATTCGCCTGTGAAATTTCTCTCTGACGCGATTGAACTCCATTATGTCCAGAGGATCCTCTTCAATCCAGAATTTGTGGAATTCATGCATTAAGTAGCCTTCAAAATAACAAAAAAAGGAGAAGAGGAAGAGATAAAGGTAACGCGAAAAGATCACACACAAAATCAGGAATAGACCTGCAATTAACAATTATGATTTACACACAGAATCCTGCTCACTGAGGTCTGACACCTCACAACACTATGCAGGGACAAGACTAAACTTATTTTGGACAAACCCAAAACCTGATGAATATTATACACTGGCAGAACTTCTCACAGTGCAATACAAGAAGTCACTAGTTGTCTTGACATATGGACACATGAACTAAAACATTAAACTATTGAATATAAAAACAGGGGAAGATGCTGCTGAGGCTGCTCCACCAGTCTTTTGTGTATGTAGTTCTGCCTCACAGGTATTTCCTCATGAGAACATTGCTTATTCTTCACTAAAAAAGGAGCAAACTTGTAGGTAACATAACAGTCATCACCACATCCTTCTGTATTAAGACTTCCTCCTCGTGCACAATTTTACCTTGTGTGTGCATAACCTTGCTGGAAATGTTGTTTATTCCTATGATTCCACAAAGATGAATGATAAGGTGATACCCAGAGCCACCAGCTTTGGGAAGATATCCCTGTTATAGGGAGAAACTTGATACTACTGTGGGTTTAACAAACAGGCTCTGATAAGGCCTTCACCCTCTCAGTTCTGTGTCACCCTTGGACTCAAAGAGTTTCAATGACAGGAAAATGTTACATCCAGCACTGGGACTTAAATGAACTGGACCCAACTTCCACAGCAGATGAACCACTGAAGAAGTATAACCTTTCATCCCAACACAGCAATCTGTGCAAGTAAGTTTTCTGTATTCCAGAAAGTGAGGACATTTCTTGTAAAAAAGGCTTAATTGCTTTTATCCATTTTTTTCTATTCTATGACAATTACAACACACATACTTCTAAGTTAATTTTCAAGGTATATTTGCATAGTCATATTTTTTCTCAATCATCAGTCTGAGAAACTTAATTCAAAGTGTATTTTAAGTACGCCTTTAAATCTCTTCCATATACTCCAACAGCCACAGGCTTTTTCATTCCAAGATACATTACGTTCAAAAAAAAGCTCAGTAAAATCCCTTAAAAATCCCAATATAAAATGTAAAACATTGTTAGATCTTCACCTCCCAAAACCTAAGAGATTTCCAGGAGGTATGTTCTGTACTTCAGCAGTGACTGTGTTGAGCATGCCATTGAGCGATATAGTTTCATGCAATTTTGACTTCCCAGTTCAGTCAGGCAGCCTGTAGGCATCTGATGCAGCCTAATGGTGTCTGGGTTTGAGCGAAATTTGAAGGAAACCTAGGATGACTGCGGTAGGCAGAGGAGAGAAACTGCAAGAGCATAAAAGAGCAGGGATTTGTCAGACTCAAACAGATAATGTCTGAATGAATCGTCTTTGCTCCAGGGAAGTTTGTCTGTTGATGCTTTCGCTACAGTAAAGTCCATTTGATAATCTCAAGTTTTTCCTAGGATGGCAGGCAGAGTGGGCAGGAACACCCACCACCTTTACTGGCCCATAACTACACCAGAGACCTGCGCAAGTTTTATCCTGCTTCATAACACATACATGCGTGGGCTGTAGATGGAAGAAGTGTCAAAATCAGCTCTCCCTCCAGTGTCACCATAATGGACACTAATATTTGCCATTTATCCAGTTAATCAATAAGAAAATATGAATCATATTATAGCTGAAAACCAGAAAACCTGTTACCTAAATAGCCAAACTCAAAAAAACCCAAAACAAACCAACCAACCAAAACCTTTGCAATCATCATAAACGTGGAAAATAGTGCATCTTGACTTCTTGTCATGTTTCTTGCTCATATATTGAAAAATATTAGAAGTGTTGCTCCCACTGTGCTAGGATGCATAGCAGGTCTGTGTTGTAGAACGGATGCTTGAATACAGGTGAAAGCATTATTTTGAGGGGGAATAACTCCACTGAAGGGTTGAGGGCAACACTTCAATATTAAGTGTATGAATATCACACAAACATCTTAAGACAGTTGGATTTATGAGGAAGCAATCCCCAGAATCTCTTTAAAGTACCTTTAGTTTATTATTTAAAACCAGTAAAAGAATATAGGAAAGTCACTTTTTCAGGTACTTGGTGGGGTTTCTCTTTGCGTTCTTTTGGGTTTTGTTTTGGTTTATTTTGTTTGGTTTACCCCTTGGTTTGGTAGTGGCATTCAGCACACTTAAGAACTGAACCTAAGCATCCTAAAGACAGAAGAGTAAGACTAGCATGTTAGTCTCTGTGCCGTGTCAGCAGCTTGTGGGGATTTTTTGACTATGGGTGGTACAAAAGTGTTAGCAGGTATACAAATTATGTATTTCCCATCCCCCTGCAACTTACAGAACGTCTGCTGAAAGTGAGTTAGTGTTGGTGCTTCTGGAGCAACGTTGTAGAAATGGGTCTTCAGAGCTCCGCTCACAAGCAGATTGTATGCGAGGTCTGTTATGTTAATGCCCACAATCGCAAATGAATAGCTGTAAGAAAAAGAAGCAGCAACATTTGGGGAGAGTTTGTCTTCTTTCAGCACACTATAAGACACACTGATGACACTGACACTGCAGATTTTGTCTGATACTGAGCTGTATTACTTCTCTCCTTCATGAGCTTCCAAGGTGACATGGAAAACAAGACAAACACTTATTCCACCTGCTTTGTACTCTCTAATGTCAGTGTTTCCCTTGTGAAACATAGGAAAAACAGGAGTTTCATCACTGGGCCAACATTTTCATGGGAGCAGCACAGGTTGATTCCTATGGGACAAGAACCAGCCCAGGCATCCCTGTGCTCACCTCTGGCACAGAGCAAGCACTCCTCACAGTGACTGTGTCTGCAGGGTGACACATCACCCACTACTTTAACCCATCTGCCCCACTGGAATTCACTACCCACAGTTAGGATCACCAGCTTTCAACTACCAGTCCTAGAAAGACATTACTATGGCTAAAAAGCCTGTGAAAAAGATCCAGCTGAATCACCTTCAGTTTCTTCCTAAGAGACAACTAGATACACAGGCCAGAAAAACAGCTAAAAACCCAAATCAGAACATGTTGGAAACAGAAAGAAAATCAGACTGATGAAGCAAACCCCAGTCCTGTTAAGAGATATCAACAAGGAAGGTATATTTAGGCACAACAAAACTCAGAAATTGGAAGTTATTTCTTCATTTCTGAGCCTGTTTCATAAAGAACTTGACATTTCTGGCAGTGACTATTTCCTGTGAAAACATATAATGTCCCAACACTGACATTTAGTGATACAAGCAAACTTTTCTAGTTATTCAGAGATTTTTTTCTTCCTCCTCTAAACAAAGCTGTCCTCTGTCGACTGTCCTCGGTATTTTTTCAATTATCTCTATCAAGCATACCAAAATACTTTCCTTTTCTTTAACCTTTGATACATTTCAGGAGGAAAAAATAATAAATAAAAGTCCAGCAGTTAACTGCAGTGTGAGGCCTAATGGCAAGTTTCACAGAAAAATAAAATACGGGCATTAAAATGTTGTATTACAGATTTTCAGATGCACTCTGAAGGAACATCCAGTTCCATACTCATGAATAATGCAGCTATACCAAACCCACTGGTTACAAAACAAAAACCTTGCAACTATTTATTCCCTATTATATTTTCCTGAAAGCAGATCAGAACCTGGCTCTGACAGTAAGAAGTGAGACTTAATCACGTTATGTGTTAAGAATTAAACAGATAGTCATTACTGCACTATTCATAGCATAGAGAAAAAGCTTCTCCTTGCTACATTTTCGGGTTATTTTTCCTAATTCCTACTTCAAATCATTTTTCCTGTAATCTTTGATCAAAAACAAGGTGTGGTTAAGACAATACATGTTAGCATATACACTGAAATTTCCTTTAAAAAGTAACCAGGAAACACCTTTTCCCCCTCAAACATTCACCATCAGTGTTAACTGTTGTGTTTGTGGCAATTTTAAAAATATTTTTAAACTTACCCGATGGCCTTATCAAACTTTTTCTTCTCCCATTCGGCTTTGCTGAATTGGCTGAGGGGAAAAAAAATTAATTAAAATCCAGATATTGCCACGCATTACTGACAAATATTTTCTTTCAAATTCTTAAATAGTATAACGTTGACTGAACATGATCTTTTACATCCATTGATATGGCTAATCACATTTAACTCTGCTTCTGACTGAATGGATTGCTATAAAGACTTGAAATGGGCAACTGGATTTATAGCATTGCTGATAAACTTGTCTCATCATTACGAAGTATGTGACTACGTCAGTGCTCTTGGTAAAAGCCAGCTATTTTCTATATTGACCACAAGGATGATCTACTTCAATTAAGCCTGAGCTATACAAAAAGTTGAAAATATTAAATGTTTAAGTTTTAGCCTTTTGTGTTTTCAAAGATGTACATGACACTCATCACTGGAGGCATGAATCACCTGAGGCAGCAAACATGAAAAATACTCCACTGATAGAAAGTCTTTATGTCCAGTCAAATTGGAAACCACTCAACAGCCAAAAATAAGGAACAGTATTTGGCACAATAATGCAGAGCTCTTCACGGACACAGAATGTCTCTCACTTAAAACAAATTACTTAGGGAACAGATTGATTTTAAATTTCTGCTGTTCAACAACATTTTCATTTAAAAGAGCTGTGTGATGCAACCAATCAATCGACATCCCACTAATCAGGTTTCAATCTACTCAAATGGAGCAAGTTTAGTACAAATCATTGCCTGCATTTATCACCAGCTAAAAACAGGCACAGAACCAACCCTAACCAGTGGGCTACAACTTAGACAAACCTGTGAAAGTTTGCCATGCAAAGGCAGATCAGAGTTTACAAACTTTAGAAACCAAATTATAAACAGTTACGTGTGACAGCACTGTTCTTAGACTGGACTTGAACTACAATAAGTATATATTACACTAAAAACAATTCCCTGTGCTTCATGTAAATATAGCGTTGAAAAATTGTCATTTAGTAAGGATGCTAATAGGTTCATACCCATCCTGATCGGAGTGTTATCAGGTGGCACATGTAAAGACAAAACTTCACCTCCTAAACGGCTTAGTGTACATGAATACATCAGTCTTCATTCATTCTCTAAAATCTTAACCATCTTTGTAGGCTGTGGTATAACATCAGTTCAAAAATCCCAAGCAAACATGGATTAATAATGGTGACACATGTAGGATGTGGACAAGCAATATGGTTCAACAGAAATAAAAATCACATTGATCACGATCACATCAGAAACCAGCATGGCTGCTAAGCAACCACACTAGGAAGAACACCATGGGCACCACCAGCAGCATCTATCTTCTACTGAATGCTCTTGCAAGGGATAGAAAATGCACATGCTCACACAGCACCCCAAGACAGTCCCTGGTAATCAAACATATAAATGAAGAACACCAATGTCTTCCAAGTGCTTTTTGTCACAGAATCACCACTGGGGACTCAATCACAAAATATTGAGATCAAAAGCTTCATGGGGACCTGCTATATGGTTATCTAACATTACTGGCAGAGCAAAAATGTCTTTTGAGGGAATTGGTTACTATGTAACTGGCTAAGAGGCATCCCCCTCTTCCCCTAATAATTACAGAATAATTATCCTATTCACAAATCATTCACAACACAAAATTTTTGCCACTTGAAGGCAACCGATTTTTCAGAAGTCAGGACAAAGGGCAAGCCAGGTTAGACCCATTGTTACTCAAGGCAGACAGAGTAAGTGACTATAAATAAAGGGGCTCTCCAGCTGTGCTAACAAGTCCTTGACCTAGACTACTTTTGATTATCAAGTCAGTCACAGCTGTTGTGACCACAGTGGCACTGCTTAGACTTTTTCCCAAAGGACAGTCACCCAAAATTTGTTCATCAAGCCTGGTACAAAATAGGTATAAAATACAGCGCTTTAGCTACATCAAGCAAGGCTTATTTAATTCTTTACATGTAAACATGCTCAGATGTACCCTGTGTTGCACCATCACCTATATTTGAGTAAATTTTAGAGAGAGGAGTACAGATCTCTTGGTTTTGCAACAAAGACTTTCAAGTTTATAACACACCAAACTGCAGTATGATTTGATCTTTATTTACATGTAGGGTTTCATAAAACTAAGAGAAAAGAAAAAAAAATACCTTAGTTCCTTCTTAGTGACTTCCCTTTATTATGAAAAGAAAAAAGAATTAAAAGAAAGGTAAATAAAAATACAAAATCACTTGAAATTAGAAGTATAAGTGAAAATATTTAACAGAAAGTTTAACTGTTTCTAAGATTCAGTATAGAAGTTTGCCTCTTGGCCTTCATTAGTTTTCAGGACCAGTACTTGAAAACAGATAGCATGTGGCAATACCCAAGCATATGCCCAACATAAAGAACGAACCAAACAGCCCCCACCCGTGAACACCAGCCAGCACAGTGCTCTCTCAAGTTATTACCTGTACTTAGGCTGAAGAGAATCAGAGAGAACTTGCTGAGCTACCTCGGTGTCCCATTCGGCAAAATACCTGCAGATACATGTTTAGGGTGAGTTGTTAAAGAAGCACAACAAAAAAAGCATCTTAAGTCATACTAAGCTGTCCATATACACCCTTTTAAAGGTCACTATATGTGTTATGCAGTTTGAGTAGCATTTAACATGTTAAATTCATTAAGCTACCACTCAGACCCCCGAAATAAAAGCAGTCTCAAATTACAAGTGCAATCCTATAAGCGCTCAGTGAACTTGCATTACTGGAGTCCCCTTTCTACCCATCCTACAGAAAATCAGTTGCTTATTACTAGAGCATGTTGGCTGCTGAGCTCAAGAGAAAGCAGTTCAGGCTTCTTGATCTGGCAGAGTCATTTAGCAAGATAAGAGTCATCACAGGAGACTAAAAAATGAAATACATGGTAGGGACTCATCACCAATGGAAGTTCAAAGCCAGAGTCAAGAGTCCAGAGACTCAACTGAGCTTTGATAAAGAATGACATACGGACAGCGGATGATTTATGTCCTTCAATCTGTAAAAGCAGAAAATATTTTTCTCCCCTCATAGAGAGAGGCTATTTTACCAAATGTTTTTAAGTTACGTAACTACCTGCAGTAGACGCAAGGGCTGGAGGAAATAACAGGCATTGATCAATTCCCAAATTACCAACCACAGATATGGCACCAACACCTGGTGTGCATGAGGTGGAAGAGAAAAGTGATGTAAACTCACTGCTTAATTTTGAGTAGTCATCCAGCTACAGAAGTCTGCCATCAGTGGATGCGTTTCAAAGTGTTTTGCCTAAGAATTCAGCATGAAATTCCCAAACAAGAAAGCTGAGCAGTAACATAACCCTCTCACCTACCCACTTCCAAGGCTTTTTGTTTAAGGAGATCTAGATATTGGTAAAAATATAATTTACAGTTTCATTCTTGCGGGAAGAGAATGCTAACTTGCTGTGTCACAGAGAAACTAAAAAAAGGACTTAGCAAGTGGTATTGCTGAGTTGAATTAGGAATACTTAAAGAAAGGAGACCCCTTTGAGAAGGGAAACCCTCCAGCAATTGGGCTAGAAAATAAATTATTTCAGTTTTCTATATGAAGTCCCTAACACTTTTATGAATTATTCCCACAGACTTGCTAAAAATCTGCAAGTAATGCTGCTTTTCATGACTTCAGACACACATAAAGCCTTCTACAGAGGAACATACTTACACCAAGTTATATAAGCCCAGAAGACCCATCCCTCTGAAGTCTGTTTTAGGATCGTCACCTTGGAAACCAATTTCACACCACTGCTTCGAAATCCGAGCTTTCAGCGGCGAATTGGGCTTCAAGCATTTCCACAACTAGGCAGATTACAGGTAAAACATAATTAAACTTCCACACATTGGTACAGTTTTTTTTTTCTTTTTAAACCAAGCTAAGTTCTGATGTAACATCACTGCATTGGTCTCCCAGCAACCCAAATGTAAAATCAAATTTCTGAGAGTGAGGAGGGGTGGCAAACCCCAAACCACTTTTCAGCCCTACAAGGCTGTTCCGACTTTATTGGCAGCTGCTGTAACATCTCGCACAAGGACTCGTTTTGCTCACGCTTTGTGCATCAAACTAACGTCTGCCTCCATAAGCTCAGAGACAGCAATGGGCTGGAATGTAGTTGTAAATCACTGACAGAGCAGCAGGCAATCGGACCGCAGGTCCCTGAGGCTCTGCAGCAATCTTTTCTCCAGCATCTTTTGCAAATCTCTGGAAGGGTTATAAATCAAGAGTGCTGACTTGGCTACCACAGTGCTGAAAAGCAAATTGGAGAACATAAAAAAAATAATCCATACGATAATAGCATTTGCCACCTTCATATTTAACTAAGGGGTGAATCATTCATTGATCTCACATAAAAAAAAGACAAAGTGATTTAACAAGCCAGATCCTCAGCTGGAATAAATCCACTCAGCTGCACTGGTCCAGCGAATTTAGTCCCTAAATACCATGTTGTTAGGCACCTAAAAGCAGCCCAAATTGACATATGTCTGACAAATACATATCTTTCCACACACTTCATGTGCCTTACCACAAACTCACCCATTCTAAAGTGTATTTATTAAAAAATCAGGTGTTCTCCATAAACGGTGAGTTTGTGAGTAGGGCCTCAAGAAATGCACTTAGACAGAGCCTACCCAAGGAAAAAAGCTGTATACACATTTCCCAAATAAACAACCCAGAAATTGTATTAATTTTAGCAATTCTAACCACATTTAAAATAGAATGCCTAAGAAAGATTAAAACTTTAATGATTACACTTTGTAATGACTGCATAAAGCTTCATTGTGTAATCATATTTGCTATCTCTCTTGTTCATCCATTGACAGTAAATACAATATTATTCATTAGTTCAATCACATTAAGTTAGTCTTTCTGTCATTCATAAAGTGCCCTCCTGCTAAACATGAATAAATGATAAACATTAGGAACTCGAATTACCCACTGCAGAGATCACTTAGCAGAATATCTAGAAGGAATGATAACCAAGCAGCCTATTCTTCCCCAGCATGGGTTGGAAACCGAATTAAACCCTTGGACATATTTCCATTTGACAAGAGAATTTGCAAAAGCCAAAATGCTTGCTGTAAACAAGTGCTAATACACAGGTTACACTGGAGGCAGATGGTGAAACCGATACTTTCTTCAACATTAGAAATTCTACAGCATAAGCTGCACTGTTTAATCTCCCTTCAGACAAATCGACAGTTTCCACTCTGCTTTTATTCTCCTGCATGTATGTTTTTAAAGCACATACATGATTACACATCATTGCGGACATGATTCTAGCCCCAGAATTTGTGCTTTTGGCTGAACCTGAACAAGAGGAGTCCATCTGCCCCATCCCACCTGGTGGCTAAAACAAACCTTTGGGTGCAGCTCTGAATTTTGACTCCTCCTGGGCCAGGCTCCCACCTCCCAACACAGAGCCAATCTTTAAACACAGCTTTCCAGAAACCTACAGGAGGTTTTTGACCATTTGAGGCATTTTTTTAGAAATAATTATTTGCATTTGGAAGTGCTTATATAAGATAACTAGTGGTATTTTTAGAAGTGCCTGGAAGACCAAGTAACTAAGGTAACATTTCCAGGTAACTTGTTTAAGGTGCTACAATACAAGCTGCAGAATGGAAGACAGCTTCATGACCATGTGCTGTAAAAATCCTAACGCAGAAAGTTGGATGGGGACAGAAGCAAAGCAAGTGTTTAAGTGTTCAATATTTCTGTTAAAAATATTTTTAAAAGGTGGTGTGTTTTCATAAGATCTCTGAAAAATCTGTAAGAAGGCATTTTATTTGTAAGTAAGCTAATATATCACTATTCTACATTTCTTGCCATTTCACTAAAGCAAATTGCACTAGCTACATTCAGAAATAGGACCAGGATAAATATTGGGACTTAACTATTAGACTATTTTCCGCCCCCTTTATTCTCACCTCTATAAATACTTTTCTAATATAAGAGCTCTCTAGCTCTCCCTCTGTTTATGGTTTCAAGATCACCTTCCTAAAAAAATACTTTTACTATCTGCTCCAGTACAAGACTTTCCAGAAAGCATGAAGCATGTAAAACCTAATTGGTTTGGTTTTCATTGCTGTACATGTATTATTTAAAGAATGGTTTCATTTTGTTTTCATTTGAAAATCTATTTATTAAATGTAAAAGTATAAGTTATCTCCTAATCTTCCATCCCACACTGTAAGTTAGAGGTTTGCCATTGGGATACACAGGCAATGTCCTCAAAAATCCACGAAATATAGGAAAAAATGTTTATTCTGGTTAAGAGAAATTAATTCCTATCTCATTGTGAAGAAATGTGCATTGAAGTAGGACATATGCCTACTTTTCCAGAGCTCATAGTGCAGAGTTGTCATCTGCAGTAATAGCTGGATATCCAGTGCCTAGACATAGTCCAGCCCAGGGACATGGATTCATCAACCAGGGGATGAGCTGCTTGTTTGGCAGGTGTTGCACCCTGATTAGATTAATGTGCTGTATAGCCTAATCTTAAACCAGGTACATGATAGTGGAAGACAATAATACCTCTCAACGTTTCAAAGAGGTTTTTTAAACCAAGCCATTTGGAGCTGGCATGAATAAAAGGATGCCCTGTAAGTACCTCCTAATCACAGAACGTTAGAAGTTGGAAGGGACCTTGAAAGATCATCCAGTCCAACCCCCTTGCCAGAGCAGGATCATCTAGACTAGGTCATACAGGAAGCACCTACCTTGAGAAGCATTTCCTCATGTTGCGGATTCTCTGAATCATACGGCTCTCTGCGCAGCTTTTCAACCTCTGCAATCAGATTTCTGTACCCCACAATCTGCAGCAGGCAGGCCTGAAGAGATATGCCCAGCCTGAGGGGGAGGAGAGGAAGGAGCACCATAATCCAGCTCAATCATATGTTAACCATGAAACAGCACTACCATGGACATACACATTTAATTCACATGAGTAATGTTACATCAATTAATTGATAGTTTAACATTTTAATCAATGGGAGAATTTCCAAGAGATCAATATTACATTAAAGAAGGCCTTGTAAAATGCAGTCATATTTAGTGCCCGCCTTAAGATAATAAAATTTGGGATTTTAAATATCTTTGAACTGTGATTTTTTACACATTGAAATCTCAACATAATTATACAAAGCAGCATTGAATGCCTCCTACACAAGCACATCACTTAATCTTTCCCTTCATTCAAATGGCAGATTCTCAAACAATGCCCTGAGACCAGAGATGTGAACTTAAAAAGGGGTGAGGGGGAAAACTCGGCAAAAAGCTAAAAATATTCATTTTGCTTCCATGCCACAAAAGCTTGCATAAAGCAGCCAAAAACCCGAAGTAATATAGTTCAAAGATCTGCCTCTAGGCAGCTTTTTTTTCCCCAGTCTCATGTTAAGAATCACCATAATTGTTTCTTTTCATTATAATGCAAATTTTGTGTTTCCTTTTTACATTTTCTGATGCACTGTTAAACAAAAGAATTAAACCAAAAAAACAACGCCCCCTCCAAAAAAAACCAAAAACATGTGGCTTCCAAGGCTTTAAATTACAAACTAGGAAGCACACAACTACCACACTTATAAGAATATTTAATTATATATGGGAATAAAGCCTTTAATTTTTAATAATGTCTGAAGTTATCTGAATGTCTAGTATGAATTCAGAGGGCACGGTTAGATCTGTAACCTCATTCCTCTGTGAAACACAGACTGCACTGATACTAAACTGCACAGGTTCCTCACCTGTCCTGCTTGATATACTGAAACATTTTGTTTATTCCATAATACTGTTAAATTTTCTGAGCAGAAGGATCTTCACTGCTTCTTTTCTTGAGATTAATCTACAGAGTCAGAGGTGTCATCATCATTAGGCCACTTCTCTTGCTGCAATTTAACGCTATTTGTGTCTGTAACCCTTTTGGAATAACCTATGCAGTGCTTTCCCTTCTTTGCTGCTCTTTGGTTTTGGTTTGGTTTGGTTGTGATGTTGGGTTTTTTGGGTTGGTTTTTTTTTACATGCTTCACTTGTTATACCCTAGAGTTTTACAGAAAGCCTGCATTTCAAAGAAAGCTGAAAAGCCTGACAAGACTGGTTGAGAATTGCTGTAGTGCACCACTAAACTATAGCCATAATATTTTTAACTACTCGATAACCTCAGAATAGTTTAGAACAGAACATCCAGAACATCACAGGCAGTGGCAAAGCAGAGCAAGTTTATATTTAAAAAATAATGTATATTTTTAAGTTCCAAGTTGTACAACCTATACAAAGCAAGCAATCCTTGCAGTTTATCTAAAGCCAGTCAAATGCTCTGTGCGATATTACTAGGGGCAGGGGCAATTAGTTTCCCCACTCTCCTTTTCACGAAGCTCTTGCTGTTCTCCTTCCCCAGCAGCACCAAACAGAGGACACAGGTGAGCTGCTGATGCCCCAAGCCTCCTCCCTGCCACTCTGGTGCTCACAGTGGCAGTTCTCAGAGCACAGGAGCAACCTGCCTGGGCTTGTACTCCCACCTCATTCAGCTCCAACTGCTCCATGAGATGGAGGTGAGTCCAAAGCTGGAAGTGCTTCATGGACCACTACCATAGTTAGTGTAGACTGCACCTGTCACCATCTGGTTGTTCAACCCACTTGCTCCCACCACTAAACATACACACTGTTGATATCTCAGAGGCATTAGTAAAGAGCATCCCTCTCTTTAGGTGATGGCAGCCCATAGAATTCAAGAACGGCTCTGTACAAATCCCCCTGGGGTGCTGGTTCAGCTCTGCAAAGATGCTACAGTAACAAAAAATGACTGCATACAGATTTGCAGGAACACATATAGTATGAGACATACTGACCAAGGCCAGTTTGGATGGGGCTCTGAGCAACCTGATCCAGTGGAAAGTGTCCCTGCCCATGGCAGGGGTTGGAACTATAAAGTTCTATAGGTTCTATAGGTCTATAAGGTTCCTTCCAACCCAAACCATTCTGATTCTATGACATACAGTCCCTTGTCCTCACTCCAGGAGATTTCAAGTCTCTACTCTGCAAGAGAAGGTCAGACCTTTTGAGCAAGACAGTTCAGATGCAGTTGGTTTTCTATGTTCAAGAGTAGACAAGCTAATGGATTTTCTCTTAATACTGTCTAAAGAAATAGCTAACCTGCTTTTGCTGAAATTTCTCCAGAAAAATGTAGTATAAAGTAAATGGCTCACATGTAAAGCTTCAATGCAGTTGCTTAAAGTTTAGCAGAACTGCAATTAATTCAATATAAAGAGCAATTTAGTGGCAGGGTGTGTTTCTACGTATGTGGCACCACTTGGCACATCCCAGGCTCTTATTTCTCACTGTTTTAAAGAGATATTTCACCAAATTAGGAGCTGGGGTAGTGGGTGGGCTGGTGAAAACTCAGACCTGTAAAATGTTGAGTGCATGGGTTCTAGTCCAAAAAACATCATTTATTCTGTGCTAAGCATATGAGCACCACCTGGATTTAAAAAAAAAATAGTTTAGCGTGGTTTAGGTTGGTGGGGGTTTTTAAATGTTTTTTTGTTTGTTTGTTTTGGCTTTTTTTGTGCATTTTTTGTTTTGTTTTTGTTTGGGTTTTTTAAATTTTATTTAATTCTTTTCATTTTAATATTAGGACCAGATCACTCAAAATGCAACTTAAGGTTCAGTGGCCTGATTCAAGCAAGCAGAAGTCATTTGCACCTCTGCACTCTCTCTCTTCTGAAAGGCAGCGTTTCTTCAGAGGCCAAAGGCAATGACACGAGGAGAATCAGATGGTGATCCAGCATCATACAAAATACTATTTTAATGAATTCCTTGTTTTTTCTTGGAATCATTCCATGCAGTTAACCAAGGGTCCAAGACTGAGAAGTGAGGACTTGAATCAGTCTGATTGCTAACGCTGCAGTTACTGATGTCCACAGGCCAGGCTCTGAGCTGTGCACATTTACATCCCACAGTTTTTCCTCATATGTCACCTTCACTAATTTTGCTATTACTGTTTTTGTTCTAAATTTCATCTATTAGCATCCTGTGCAACACAAAACTACCAAAGCTGTGGCACTCTCCTCAGATGGGCAGCTCCTCAGCATGGCCTCCCATCCACTCGAAGCAGCTGCTCTTTCATCACCCGCCCTTTGAAGGTCATGTGGGTAAGGTCCTGTGAAACAACACCCCTAGAAAAGATCACCCCAGAAAACCTACATCTGTGAGAATGAGGTGTTTTCTTTGGTGGGGTTTTGTTTGTTTGTTTGTTTGTTTTCCTCTCTTATTTTCTTCCCTTCTTTAATGGTTGGGTCACCATTTTTTCAAAACAGGTGGACAGTGGTCATGTCCACAACAGTTGTCTCTCAAGTTAGAAAGACTGAAGCCTTATTTTAACACTACCCAGTTACTGTCCCTTTCACTGGGGGGTAGGGCTGAGTATGTAATTCCTGTAATGAGACCAAAAAAAAAATGTGTTTCCAACTGAGTTTTTGTTTTTTTGTTGGAGCAAGACCTTGGGACCACCTTACCTGCTCATGCCGCTGACCACTTAAAGAAAAGGAGCTATCAATTTTTGGATGCTCATTTTCGATTATGTACACAATTTTCAAGTTTTGGAGGAAGAGTGAACCTCAGACTGGTCACCTGAATAATACAACTCTCAACATTTCTCCCACACATTCCTACCATCTTGTGGCCTTCTTGTGCCTTAAGATAGTGGCTGAGAGATAAGGCAACCACAAATATGTTATCACTTACCTTTGAAATATGTGCTTGTAAATTAATGGTTTGTTGTCAATCTGTTCTTACAAATAACATCTTGCAGCATCAAAAGAAATCAGCTATGTTGTATCATTAAAACTTGTGTTTGGATAATCAAAGGCAGTTATAAAATGTAAACCAGTATACTGTTTATGTCAGTTACAACAGGATTATTTCTGTCCTACCCAAAAGACTACAAACAGCCTTTCTAAGAAGCCATCACTGTCACTGCCAGAACCGCCTGCCTTGGTTGTATTTTATCACTAGGGAAGTGGCCCCCATAAATCAATGCATCAACAATATACTAAGACAGCACGATTCAGATAAGGAGACTCAAGACTTGCCTATTACAGTCACCTTAAAAGATCATTCATTTTTCCATCAGCTTTTTGACAGTAAAGCTTAAGTGGGAATTTTATGCTGAGAGATAGAATTCATCCTCAAATGTGTGAACCAGTTCTCCACGGACCTAGGCACTGACGAAATCAATAATTCCCATTTGTTTCGTAATGAAACCATGAACTTACTGTGGATTTATATCTGGATTAATCCTTTTCAGCTCCATGATGTCATCTATAGTTTTTTCAATAGCATCAGGATGAACACTTACTGAAGTTTGCAGCCGCTAAAAAGAGGTTTTAAGCACATATTAATTCTTATGGAAGCTATTATTCAATTGAAACTAACAATGGTAAATTTGATATCCAAAAATCTTCAAGATTAAGAGTCCAGAAGACCCAATTCAATATATATATACACACACACCTTTCCAGTCTATTCAGCCCTACTGACTAGTTCAGAGCACTAGCCTTATATGAAGTTGTGTCGCTTTGCCACGCCTCTGTAGCCAGTCCATTGCATTTCTGGGGCGGCTGTCAGTGAAGATGATCTGCACTTGAGGCCTTTGATCAAGAAGCAGCTCCAGACCATCCACCTATTATTACTGGAATTGCTAGTCTTCATTTGACACTCCCTCTCCCAACACATTGCAGTAACACAGTAAAACATTTTTCCTTTCTCTTGCATGTCATTGCATTTTGTGACGCCACTGAAAGTTCAGTATTCAAAAGTCAACATGCCTTCCAAAAAATTAAAAGATTGAACTTTCTGGTGCTTTGTCTCAAAACTACACAATTGCTTAAATGCACACTTTTAAAAAAGATTCTGCCTTTCTGTTAGTGCTAGATGTACATTTGGAAGCACCGTGCTGAACTATGAGCTATGTGGCACTGTTTTTGCTAAAGCTGAGGTAGGCTTTTAACATCAGTGATTTTCATGACAAAGAGAAATGAATGGCTGAATGATGCTATTTAGCATATACACAAATGCTTTGTGGAAAGAATTTAGGTTAGCACAACCAATGCTACAGTGAAAGGATTAAGGGACAGAGGCTCTTCTCCATTAATGTATTTAAAGAGAAAGCAGAGAACAAAGTTGTCTTGGCTATCTAAGTACTGCTGCCTTCAGCCTCTTTTATCCCTACTTTCCAGACAAAAAAAAACCCTGAGTTGTAAAGTGTGTGACTGCAGATTACAGAAATTCTAAGACAGGATGAGGAATCAAGCCAAGAAATGCCAAATTGCAACACATCACCCTCATCTCCACCAAGGCCTGTTGCCCCCTTGATTCCATCAGTGTCACAGTGTGCCTGTCCCTGAGGCACAAAACCCTCTTCCTGAATTTGCAAGATCACCTGCTACTGTGGGCACAAGACCCTCTTCAGTTGACAGGGGTTTTACTGTAAAATTATATCCAACCTTAAAGTGATTTTTTGGGGTAAGCAAACAGCAGATTGAACAAACCAACTGCGCAGAACACAACAGAAGATGTGAATTATGAGATTTTTCACTCACCTTACTTTTTGAGCCTTTCAGCGATGCCTCTGTAAGAGAACAATATTTGAATGCATCGTGTCAGACAAGCTAAGTAGTTTATACTGGATTCATTTAGCAATTTATTTATAAGAACAAAGTTATACTATTTTTAGCACATGCAGAAAGGTACAAAGGCATGCAGAACTAAGTATTTTTTGGTTACCTATTTTCATAGTTCTGGCAGCTCCAGGTTTGGTGTTGTAACAGATCCTCTGCAATTCACATCGACCTGTTAGTTTCCTGACCACGAATTTCAGGCAGCGCCACAAACATTTGCAGTAGAAGTACAGGCATACCTGGACAAACATCCTGACAAAAGAAGAAGCCTGAAAATAAGTCTACAGCAGAGTTTGTTTCAACAAGGTCACCACCAAAACAAAAGGTACTTTCTCACTCCAAATTCCCATTGCCTAAGGGCACCTTTAAAGCAAAAGCAGCATTCACATTGCAAACATTTATTCTGGTAAGTGCTAAATCATGGTCTTTAGGCTTGGCCAATAATAATAATAAAAAACAACCATATGAACAAAGCACCAGAACTGGAAGCGGAGAATAAGTCAATTCCAGAGTGCTCAAAAGAGTGTTTCTAAAAAACTCTTTGTCCCTTTAAAGTAAAAAGCTGTGTAGTTCCTACTAACGCTCTGGGGAAACTGGACTACATGAGAAGGGAGCACAGCTCGCCCTGTTATCATGGCTGCAGGGAGCCACTTCACCCTGTCTTAGCTTTGCCTCAGCTGCTCCAAGCAGAGTGGCTGCTTATCCTGACAACCATGAATCAACACTCTGGTCCCCAAGAATGAAAGGTGACAATTAAGGAAACCACAGCTTTCCCCCTTAAGGGGAGAAGGTGTTTAAGAACCTGTCCTGAAGACTGCCAGTTCTTCCCAAGATCAGCTGCTACACAGCGCTGACGTTGCACAATTTCTCAAAGTACAGGACTGACAGTAAGCCAAGAAAGCCCTCATTTAGATACTGCATCCAGCTTTGAGCCCAGGCCACACAAGACAGGCTTTGACAAACTGGATGGGTTTCAGCAGAAGCCTCCGAGATGGTAGGGCTGGAGTACAGGCCTGAGAGGAGAGGCTGGAGAGCTGGGCTGGTTCAGCCTAGAGCAGAGATGACTTCAGGGGGACCTAACAGCCTCCAGTGCCTGGGGGAAGATCATGGAGGAGACAGAGACAGATACAAGGAGAGGCTTTTTGCCCATGAGCACAGTCAGGTAGTGGGACAGGTTGCCCAGAGAGGCTGTGCAGTCTCCATCCTCACAGTTTTTGAAGCCCTGACTGGAAGAAGCCCTAAGCAGCCCAGTCTGACCTCAGGGCTGATGTGCTCTGAGCAGGAGGTTGGACCAGAGACCGGCTGAGGTCCCTCCTAGCCTGAACTGTCCTGTGATCCTATTAAAGCCTGAAAAAAGCCACATACATGAGCAGTGCTCTATTTAAAAGTTTGTTAACGTTGCAGCTGCTACCAAAGCCCACATACTGCTACTGCTATTACATAACACAGCCCAAAACCAGATGTAATAGTCTACAACTTATTTGGACACAACTTAGCTTTCTTGTTTCTATGGTTATGAAGGCACAGATCCTGCCATGCTACTTAACTGTCAAACCCCACAGGGGCTTGAAGTGGGGCATGATCCATGCAGGGTCCTTGGGTTCAGAAGCACATCTCAGAAAAGGCAAATTGCAAAGACCTGTCAATGGGAACGTTCCCATCTAGACATGGTCACAGGCAACTGGCTGTAGGTGGCCCTCCTAGAGCAGGGAAGGTGGACTAGATGACCTCCACTGGTCTCTTCTTACTTCAACCTTTCTGAGACTACATTCTATGATTATAGGAAAACATCAATACAACTTTGGTATGCTATCTTGCCAGTAAATGGTAAAAAATAGTTCAGTCCATTATGTTCTAAGCCTGCGTGTATGCGTATTCCTCATTAGCCCATTATCTCCTCCTCATGCTGTTGATGCTTTCAAAGGACAGTTATTTGTTAGGAGACTCTGCATTATCCTTGTCAATGGAGTGCAGCGGTTATTCTGAAATACCAAATTCCAGATACTCAAATTAGTTATAGCTTTAATAAAGCCTGAAGAGCTCCACTTCCTAAAAACATCTTGAAGGGCATGGTGTAAAAGGACATTCAGGAAAGGGAAGATAAGTTAACTTATGTTAATGTCCACACAGGAGTTTAATCTGCTTTATGTTCACTTTGGCTTAATCCCATTTGAAGGAGGATTAAGCTATGGGAACTAAAGCCATTTTATGTCTAAATGGAGGCATCCACACAAGTAT
This sequence comes from Mesitornis unicolor, assembly GCF_000695765.1. Lineage (NCBI taxonomy): Eukaryota > Metazoa > Chordata > Aves > Mesitornithiformes > Mesitornithidae > Mesitornis > Mesitornis unicolor. The sequence continues at coordinate 24,330 of NW_010184659.1, read as the reverse complement.
TTAACATGCTTTAAAAGCATCCACTTTATCTTCACACTTTTAGTTAATTCACTTAACACTCCCAAATGCCTGCATGCAAGCAACCCCCTTGTCTTTATGCAACAGGAAGCCTCTATTTTAGATACAAAGTAAAACCTAAAGAATGAAGAATCAAGTTTTAGACAAGCAAAAATGTTTCAGCTGCTGACACTGAAATATTTGGGTCTTTTCCCCTTCCTATCCCCCCAGGACATGCCAGAACATGCTACTGTGAGAAGTTCATATGTGCTTCACAGCAGGTTATCACCTTGTAAGTAGTAGTAAGAACAAGACCAGTTTCCAGGGGGCAAGTCCATCATCAGCCAAGCAGCCATTTTTTAAGTTTCCAACAGTCAGAAGTGTCAGTTAAAGAGTCAATCTCATGAAAAGTCAACTAATGTCCTCAACCACAACTTTTAATGGTGGCTAGAAAACACCCACAGGCTAACATTGTGTGTTTTGGTTTTCCAATAGACATTTAATATGAACCTCACAGGTTTGACCAATCCACCATCCCTGAAAAAACCAAACACAACCTATAGCCATCCTTCAGATTCCTCAGCACACCCCAGCTTTGTACTGTAGAAGTTAGAGTTGCTTTGTTTGGCCTGCTTTGTTTCCAAAGGTTAGGTCTCTCTCAGAGCAGCTCACTACCCAAAGAGCTCATTTATATGAAAGAAGGGAGGAAAGACACACTTAACTTCATGTTAACAGCCCACGTAAGAAGATGTCCTTCTAATGAGCAAGACAGCTTCAATAAATAAACCAGAGTCCTTTAAGAAAGTTCATGTCAACACTCAGGGCTGAAACATCACAATGCATTTCATTACTCAAAACCTTGTTTCTTACAAAAATTCACTAAATCTACTAAAAACACATCACTACAGCACACAAACACTACATCTGTGATTCACTAAAAGATACTTAGCAACTATTACTAATAAAGCAAACAAATACTTGTTTTGACTAGATAGCTTATAGAAGAAAACTGCATTTTGTGGATACCTTCAATTTTCTACTACTCATCCATTTCAAGCTTATAACAGTTGAAATCTTCCGTTTGTAACATGAATGGCATAAAAAGTAACACAAGTTTGTTTTCAAGGGGTTGTTATTTACAAAAGGGAATTCTTGCTTGAAGAAGTCCTGTAATAAAAGCACACTAGTGATTAAATAAGACAAGTTTTATTTTAGCTGCTACGCACTTCAGTTCATTTAAGCGAAGAGGGGACGCTAGCATGTACAAAACAAACAGAGTATCATAAACAAGAACCCACATAGAAGTGTACCATGAGCCATGAGTCTGACTGTAGCACAATGGCACTAACTCCTGGTTTGTTCAAGAGTTTGATTCCAAACCTCCTCTCCACTCAATCTCTTCTGTGGTTTTGGTTTTTTTCCCTGTTTGCCTTTCTAGGTTTTCTTAGGATGTAAAATAGCGCGCTTCACTAGCAGTTGGTACAGTCACATACAGCAACAGTTCAGATCCTGAGGTGATCTTTAAAAACATAAATATTGCAGAAATGAAGGTGTTCCTCAGACTTGCACTCTGCTCTTCCCCATCCTAATACAAGCTCCTTCTCCACCTCCTGTATTACATGCAGCTGTACAGACCTACAAATCTGTGTTTATACATGCAAAGTGTGTTACCAGAGTTCATATAAACATTTATCCAGGTAAAACAAAGAAAAAAATTGCATAAGATGCTGATGCATACAGGTCAAATCAACAGGCAGTTGTACGAGTGGAAACATGGAGCCATCCTCTCATGAGAACTCAGGGTTACACATTCCCAGACACTGATGCCAATCACTTGGACATCAGAAGCTTCTTGCTAGCTCCTGAGCAATACTAACACAACACAGCATAATTCTGCCAACTTGGCTCACAGAAAGGGTCACTGAACTCTAAGATCAATACTGCAGAAAAATGTACTTGTTACCTGGGTTCAAAAAAAAATAAAATTAAAAAACCCAACACAACAAAATAATCTGAAATAAGTAAGTACTCCCTTGTATGTCTGGAAGATTTATGCAATACTACCCAGTGGTTAAAGCTACCACCACAACAGCCTGAAGTGCCACAGAACTGTAAGGTTTTTTCTGTATAATTAGCAAACATCAGTTAAGTGCTGGTATATCCATCTATTTCACCTCTCCTTCCTTGCTCTTCTATTTTTAACTCTTTCATATCTTCCCTGTTTCATGTCAATCTGCTTCTCAGCTCTGATTTTCTGCTAAGAACAGCTTTAACCAAAAAAAGAATTAGGCAGTCAGTACCTTGCAAGGACTATCAGGAATGCTGCAAAACCAAGCAAGAATCCAATGTATAACAGCAATAATGGGGCTCAGCAGAGATTCTGGAGAGGGAGGGGATGAAGAAGGGAGGTTCTACAATTAGTAGGATTCTTGCAAGACAGAGAAGTTTAGAGCCAAAGCCAGCGCACAGTAAGCTCTACCACTCCCCCTCCTCAGCTAGACAGAGGAGAGAAAATATAATGAAAGGCTTGCAGGTCAAGATAAGGACAAGGAGAGATCACTCACCAGTTACTGTCACAGGCAAAACAGACACAGGGAAATTAGTTTAATTTATTGCCAATCAAATCAGATTAGGATAATGAGAAATAAAACAAACCAAAATATCTTAAAGCACCTTCCCCTACCCCACCCTTCTTCCTGGGCTTTACTTCACTCCCAAATTCTTTACTTCCTCCCCCTCAGTGATGCAGGGGAATGGAGATTGCAGTCAGTTCATTACATGTTGCCTCTGCCGCTCCTTCCTCTTCAAGTGGAGGAATTCTCACACTCCTCTGCTCCAGCATGGGGTCCCTCCCATGGGATGCAGTGCTCCATGAACTTCTCCAATGTGAGTCCTTCCCATGGGCTGCAGTTCTTCACAAACTGCTCCAGTGTAGGTCCCTTCCACAGGCTGCAGTCCTTCAGGAACAGACTGCTCCAGTGTGGGTCACTCACGGGGTCACAGGCTGTCACGGCCCACTTTAAAAAGTGAGCTCTTTTATCCAGGCACCGTGACAGAGTGATACAAATCACTCAGGAGGAGGGTGTAAGCAATCATTTTTACTAAATAAGATACATGCCCTGGAAATATTCTGAAACAATTCAAACTTTTAAAAAATCCATATGGGACGGAGCACTGACAAGAAAACCAAAATGGCCCTAAGTTACTGGAACACTGTGCAACTTCACAGCACTGTAACAATTTGATCAACAGACCCACCAGCTACAGCCCTCTGCAGTCACACATGTTGCAAAGAGAAAAGGGAAAAAGGAAAAGAGAACGTGAGAAAAGGAGAGAACCAGAAAAAAGAAGAGAGAAATAATTACAAGAGAAGTAAGAAAGGTGGAAAATAGTCACCACCTCCCTGGCCTCTGGTGTATCATTTCTTTGTTCAGCCAGGTTTGAAAGATGGTGGCTGAACAAGCAATTTCTTTGTTGAACCCAGTTTGGAAGATGGTGGGTGAACACGCACACAATCTCAGGCTTTCGCAGGGGTATTTAAACTCTGTCCTTGTCCCTTGCCTGTACCAGGCAATAGGGCACCTGGCAGGCCTCGACAGGCCCCTCACCTAGGCAAGCTGGGACATGCTCTCCTGCCACTGGGGGATCACTCCTAAGAACCACTTGCTTTGAGACATTTAACCCATACCATGCCGGGCCCATACACAGGTGCTACCAGTAAATTTGCTCCAGTGTGGGTCCACAGGTCCTGCCAGGAGCCTGCTCCAGCATGGGTTTCCCACAGGGTGACAGTCTTCTTTGGATGCAGACACCTGCTCTGGTGTGGGGTCCTCCACAGCCTGTGGGTGGACCTCTGCTCCACCATTAGCCTCCACAGGCTGCAGAGGGACAGCCTGCCTCACCGTGGTCTTCACCACAGGCTGCAGGGGAATCTGTGCTCCAGCACCTGGAATGCCCCTTCCTTCACTGACCTTGCTGTCTGCAGAGTTGTTCGTCACATATTCTCACTCCTCTCTCCAGCTGCAATTGCTGTAGTTTTGTTTGGTTTGTTTTTTTTTTAACCTTCTTAAATATGTCATCACAGAGGCACTCCCACCATTGGTGATTGGCTCAGCCTTGGTCAATGGCAGGTACATCTTGGAGCTGGCTGGCATTGGCTCTATTAGACATAGGGGAAGCTTCTAGCAGCTTCTCACAGAAACCACCCCAGCCAGGCCCCCCACACCCCGCTACCAAAACTTTGCTATGCAAACCCAACACAGGTGCTCTGCCTGGGCTGAGAAAGCACACAGCAGCAAGAAGCAGAGAGAACTGAGCACGTTGTTTTGCACCCTGACATTGCAAAGGGAAGGACAGAAGTGGTTCTCAACAAGAGGTCTCAATTGATGTTGGGTCAGTGTGATGGGAATGGCAAATGTGATGGTTACTAGTATTTACACTTCTCTTCAATGAGAACATGACATCACTTTTTCATGGAATTTGGCTTTTTATTTAAAGTTAACTAGCTCTAGCCAGCCTTCTCCATGATGAACAGAAGCAAAACTGAGCAAAGGTTGTCTAATATTTCTCTGAAGTTCTTTCCTGTGTGAGGTATGTTTGCCTAAATAGGAAGACAGATTTATAACACAACATACAGTATTTCACTGACATGAAGGGAAGTAGAGATTAATTACTGTGCCACATTTTTGAAACTAATAAAACAGAAGGTGCTTATTTCCTCCCTCTGGTAATTTCAAAACATTAGTATTTTCAGAGATAGTCACAAACAGACAAGTACTCTGGGTAAAAGGAAAACTGCATTCAAATACCCAATGCTAGTGACTGGACTTAAAATTGTGGGGAAAAAAGGCAAGCAGAACCCAAGAGCAACAAAAAAACCTCACCTAAACCCACTCGTTTAAAAGAATGAAACAAAAGTCACTGAATCTATCTGCACAGCATTTTCTTTCCTGTGTGTCCAGTTTTAGGTCCTATTGATAGTAAACACTTTTATACAACTATTTTTCCTAAAGGACATACTCAGCTCAGAGAAGAGAGCATTACATATCAGCATTTCCTCCCTGAGAATTCTGATTATGGCCTGAGAAGTCAAGGACACACAAGTTGGTTATGTATGACAAGATGTCTAAACAGATGAATAAGCAAGTGATACCACCCTGTCAGGAGCTAATTAATTTGGCTGTCTTTGGTTTATTTGTACAACTTACAGTCTGTATACAAGGTCAACCAAGACATAATGTACCACTCACCATTTCTGCCACAGGCAAACCTTCTATTAGCTCCTTTAAAACGCAAGAAATGTTTTTCACTCTGTGCCTTTGCAGACTTGTCAACTGAAATCCACCTTATCTTTCCATTTAGACATAAAAGCAAGTCACCATGGCAACTAAGGAAGACATAAGAGTAGTTTTTAACAGCAGCTTTCCACACTTCCCCTGCTTTCGCTTTTTCGCTGTCTTGATTTCATTTTATCTGATGTGACTTCAGTAAGACAGAACTTATGCTTAAAATCTGCTAGTGCTTACAGACTGTGTTGCAGTAGATCAAGAGAAGGTGTCAAGTTTCTAGGATTTACTGAAAAAATCTAAGTTTCTGCTACAGTTGTGTTCTCCAAGTTGTTATTATTTCATATGTTTAAGGTAAGTTACAGCCAAAGTGGAAGTGTCACTGACTCCTCAAAACCCCTTTACAAAAAAAAAAGAAAGCACTGAAAGATTAAATATTTTACTGAGAGGAAGTTTAATTATTTCATAAATAATATTTCAGACTTTAAGAATAATTCATAACAGAACAAGCTGAAAAAGAAAAGAAATCTAGAACAACCTAAAGCCTATTTTCATTTAGACACTGCCTTGAATTAAAGATATGGGCACAAGAGTCCTGTAGTTTACTAGCTAACAGCACTCCCCTACATTTGGGGATTTAAAGTTATTTCAAGTACTGGACTGTCTGCTTAAAAAAAGCTTCTCCTTCCACTGGAAAGAAGCAGCTCTTGAAAGCAGGTGGATGAAGAGCCAGACATGAACTTCTGTTACATTAAGGATCCCCCAGTCTAAAAATTATATTCTTATAAGAGATCTAGATGTCAAAGTAGCTGCCATTTGCGTAAGCACAGCCCCTTTCTTCGCAAGTCAGATGTGCAATACAGCCCTGGGAAAGGTAGGAACAGAAAAAGTAATTCAGATTGAGAAATGAGACTGCAGAAGCAACCAATTCAATTTAGGACTTATTTTGAAGTTTTGCAATTGTTCAAATGTTGTAGGACTTCAGTTTATTAAAAGCAGTGTTACTACATGGCACCGCAACATGTATCTTCTCATATCTTGGTAATCGTCTTATTCAGTGGCTGAACTTTGTGTTAGAAATGTACTAAGACACATTTTTTAAAATTAATTTTACAACAACAATTTCACTTTACAGTTCAAGTACAGATGGCGACTGTTAGCAAAGATAGGTGACTTTGGAGTCCCACCATTTTGCAACAGGTAAGACTACCTTTCAGACTGTTTTAAGGAAAAATCACACAAACGAAAAAGACCTCGCCAAAACCAAGCCACCTTCCCCACACCACAAGTAAACACACAAGTCAGAAGCAATAAAACATTATGCCATAAGTTTTTAAAAGGATATTGCATACTTGTCTATTGTTCTAAATATCAGTAGGAACAAATTAATCATCTTCATGTAAAAATAGTTTAGCCGGTGTTGTCAGCGGCATGAAGCAAATATCTTTCCACTTCCTTTAAATATGAGGATGTACAAGAGATACTTGTACAAAACTAAGCAATTGCTTCAATTGCGGAAGAGCAGTCAATGTTCAAAGTTTTACTTTTTCCATTGCCTTTCATGTGAGGCCCATAAATCTCCAAAACTTGTGGATCATACTGATCATACTATAGACTTAGCACCAGTGATACACATCTGGAGTTCTGTGTTCAGGGCTGAGGTCCCCAGTACTAAAGAGATATGGACATACTCGAGAGGGTCCCACAGAGGGCATGAAGGTGATCAAAGGAGCCTATTTCTCATAGAATCACAGACTGAGGCCACAGCCCTGAGCAACCTGCTGTAGCTGACCCTGCTTTGAGCAAGTAGGTTGGACTTGATTACCAGAGCTTTCAACCTCGCTACCCACAGAATCGGAGAATGGTTGAAGACTAAACAGGGCATCTTAAATGGAAAGGTCTGAGGAATATAATACTCATATCAGTTCACGTCAAAGGATTAACATAAAATAAGAAAATCAAGATGCTTGTAAGTAAACAGTTAATAGCTTTCCTATTTCAACAGTGTTTTCCTATTTGAAGTGCTTTGTATTCCACTCATCTCCCTCCCCCTTAATCCAACTTTCTGTTCAGTATTTGGGATCCTGGACTTTCCATAACACAGTCCTAAACTGTGCTATTTAGATAAGCATTTGCTTTTCAGAAGATCTACCATCAAGACTCCTGAAGTCTTTTAGGATTCACTGACTTTAGAAATACCATGTAAAGAAGTACGAGATAGTTTCTTCAAGACAACCTCAGGAACCCAAATATTCAAAACCACATGCTTTCTCCAACATGGAAAAAACACCAAGGGGCCAGGACAGCCAAAGAGGGCAGAACAGGCAGTTTAAAGGGAGAAGCAAGGTGTTTACTGTAGTCAGGTAAGAGCTGGCAGCTTAGAAGTTGTCAGCAGCAAAGTTTCTCTATCAGAAGGGAGTAAAATTACATTATGCTCAAAAGATACTGGGCCATTACGGGGGCAAGCTGCTACACCCTCTGTGACTGCAGCTGGAGGGTTTCACCTAACCCACTGGATGCTAAAGTCCCATTTATGTGGGATTCATGGCCCAGATCCCATATGGCACCAATCTGTGACCTTGGGACAGTTTGCTGATTAAGTCCGAACAAAGAAAGGAAGGTAAAATTATAGAGGCAGAACTGCTGCAATGAAAATCATTAGGAGGATCCAAGAAGGAAGGCTCCAACATGGGACGTTACAAAATTGTAAAGGGAAAAGGCACAGCAGAGAAATTAGGCAGGCTGGCTGTTCACCATCAGCTCCCTGGATCAGTATCAATGGACCTGGTGGAAGACTTGGGACCATTCAGGATCAGTGCCACAGAACTGCAGAGACCAATCCTTTCTCTCCTGACTGGTGCCTATCAGGGTGCTGAGCACACTAATGCTTAGCCTCACAGCTCATTAAATCTTAGCTGTCTTTTGTGGATGTTAGCAAATAAATAATTGCTTTATAATTTAACCTGTGGATGTCCTGCTTAGAGTCCTTTTGCAGCTTGGCTCAAGATACCTGAGGAAACCAATCCAAACATTCCACAGAAATGCTTAAGCCAAGGCTAGCTTGACAGCAAAATCATTACAGATGATCAGCCTAGAGGTAATGATACTGATACCCACAGTGTATAACATTCTTTGCTATAAACAGTCTAAAAAGAGAGAAAAATATAGTGACAGATGCTCTATACAGAAGCATATGTTTCAGCCCTCTCGAAAAGGTTTTTCCCATCCAGACAGAATTTGATTTCTTTGGTTTATATACAAATTAGGCTCTTGTTCTGTATTAGTTTCTAGGAGTACTCAACTCTCTCCACCGGCTACAGAACAAAGACTACACAGGCTTTCTGCACATGCAGCTGGTGTCTGCAAGTTCCCCATACTACCACTGGCTTATAGAGAAACAACTGCAAGTCATACATAGGAGCAAGTAATAGACATTCCTCCCCAAACTGAGCACCATTGACTCAAAAAAAATTTGCACATCTTTACCAAGTATCTCCCCTTCTCTGCTTTCACAAGTAACACTCCAAAAATCCAGACAGCAGACAAAAATGAGAAGGAAAAACTCAACATTTTTCAAGCACTGTTCTATGCTACTGCTTCTCCTATTTTCCCCTGATATATCAGGCACTACTGATTTGATGCACCACTGCTCCAATCCCACAAGACAGTTCCCACATGCATTGCTTCTATAAAGAACTGGAAAGGAAGTTTTAAATTAAAGCAGCTTTAATTAAATAGTGAAATCTAGGTGAACTGAAAGCAATCTAATATAAACTAGTTTACAACTTCCATACTAGTGGTAACAGCTAAAACACTTAACTCACTGCAGCACAGAAAGAATTAGAATAATTTAACACTTTTGAAAAAAATACTGAACAGTTACCTCAGGAAGTGTTTCATGGTGATGGTTTGGTTTGTGTTGCTGGAGTCGTAATCTACTTATCACTGATGGCCTCTTCTTTCAAGGTGATATCAGTTCTGTAGAAAGAGAATTGAGATGTATTTACTAACAGAAAAAGGAGTGGTACTTCAGTTTTCTGGATTGCTCTTGAAACAAACATCTATGGGAATACATGGGAAAGATGTTAAGAAATCTCACGTCAATAAAAACAAAATGAAAAATCATAATTTGTTCACACTCTTCAGCCCAAGCACATACTTTCACCAGACTATACTATCCATGTCTCTCTTCAGAAAAGTAAAAAAAAAAAAAATAAGACTACAGAATTAACTGAGAAAGCTTGCAGAAAAATCTAGACAGTTTCAAACACTTCCTGTGTTCTTCAAACACCTGTCTGGTTCACAGCACCTTCCAAGTGGCCGTTTCAAGAGACACTCAGCTCACTCTGCAGTTAAAAACCCTCTGTTCCCCAGAATTCACAACAGCACTTGGAGACCTTGGGTAAAAGTAGGATGTAAGCAAAGAGCTACTTCTGGGTTCTGATTTCATTCACTATAGATGACAGGTAATCGACTCTTCTGGTAACCAACTTTATTAAATGACATATATGAGGTCTTAAAATAGATACAGTTGAGCAGGTTGCCCACCCATTCTGAGATCTGGTGTCCTACAGTTAATTTTCATTCTGATTATCAGTTAGTTCCAGTAGAGGAGAGGAACAGGAAGAATTCAGGAACAACCATCATAAATGTAACCCTGCCCATATACTGTAGACTTTCCAAAGTCATCACCTCTTACTTTGGGTTTCTAAAACCGAGTATTCACATACAACTGATATTTGACTAAAAGATGCAGACTCTCAGATAGCTGCACTTCATATCCTGTAAAAGGCAGTAAAACATCTTTACCTGCTGCCAGAAAACAGGGTACTGTTACACATACGTGCTATTGGGACAGCTTAATCTAAGGACGTAAAGGGAACAAGACCATACTTTGAAGCTCTGTACTAGTACAAACCACACACAGAGGCCTGAATGAAAGCTGTACCACTAAGACATCATTTAGGAGCCCATCTGTCATTAGCCCTGCATGCAGCATGCTGAAAAGTACCCGAAAGCCTTCAAGATCTGGCATCTTTTGTCACTAAGTTATAAATCTCTCGAATCTATTTTCTTCTATGGGAACTACCAGCATTGAAGGGATAAAAATTGTCTTACCCTACCTTGTTCTCATATTGTTTCCCTTTCGTAACGTGCAAGTTTTACATTATGCTGTTGCCTGCTGACAGGAACAGAACAAGCACTTAAGTTCAGAAAAATGCAGCTATCTTGTTAGATTACATCACATACAGCTTGCTAAAAATATATAAACCCCGAACTGTGGGAGCTTCATTCATTTATATTGTTTTTGACGGGCTGAATCATGTTGCTGTCCCCTGAATACAGCTGTAATTGGTGCTGGCTGCAGTGATACCTGCTCGCAAGGGCAGAGAGATGCTAACATCAAACTCTGGTTCATTAATGAACACAGCAGGCAGGCTCCTAACACTTCCTGCTACAGCTTTTGATAGGTCTTCGAGGGCAGCAAGCACAGGGAGCACAGGAGATCGGCAAAAACTGGAGAGGATGTAACCTGCTCCCCTTCTGCAGTCTAATAAATTGCTCTTTTAAAAGATACAGTTTGTGAAAGATTCTCACAGCTGAGTCTCAGCTTTTTAGCATCAACTTGAACAAAGGAATCTTCACCACAGTATCTGACCTATGAGGGCAGCAGTGTAAGGAACACGCCAGAAGTGCCAGGAGCTGTCAAATCAACCCCCTCTAAAAGCATGTGCTGGCCTCAGCCTCCAAGGTCAGCTCCTTCTTGATTCTCATCAAGGTCCTTGCTGAAAATGATGCTGCTTCTTTACTACTGCTTTAAAAGGAAGAGAAGTTCCACTTGCCTGAACTCCAGAATTGGCCCATCCAAGTGTGACATGGTAAGAGCTTCAAAATACTCTCCCTTCAAGAACAGTTACAGCAACAGCCAATCATAAATTTGTTTTGAATGCTCATGAAAACTAGACTGTTTAAAAAACTGTATTTTAAGAAGTTAAAATTGCTGGTTATAAACCCCTGCCTTCCACCCAGCAAGCTAAACTCAACAGAAGGCCACCGGTTGCAAAGAAAAAGCATAATTAAATGACACAACAAGCATGACAAGTGGCTTAAAGTGCCAAGAATAATTCTCCTTGCTCTCTCCCTTTTACTTAAAAAGGGTCAGGGATGGAGAATCACCAGAGAGAAACTCTAGAGCTAAAGTCTTGATGCCACAAAAGTCAACATCAAAGGCCTCAAGCTTGGAGAGGAACAGTTCACCCTGCAGGCGTCAACAGCCAATCCTCTATGGCACAGGCCCAGCCCATCACCAGGTCCATAGAAAGTCTCTGGCCTCAAAGGCAATTTCCTCCACAGAAGCACAAAGCAATCAAGCTCCACCTGACTCCACCAAGAAGATTTTAAAGATCTAGAGGCAAGATTTCCAGCACAAACAAAAGTACAGAGTCTATGTTGCTGTCTTGGTTCATAAAGTAAAAAGCTTAATGTCTGGCAGAAAGGCTTTGTAAATGCTGTCATCTGCTAAGTACAGGGATAGAAATCAATGCCATGCTCTTGCAACAGTTCACATATGTGGGCACACAGATACACATGGGATTAAGCTACTGACATTCAGGCTAGACTGGGAAACCAAATCAGAAGGTAAGAATTTACAGTTGTCTTCAAACAAGTAGGACATAAGTGATCCTCTACGGGAGTTCAGTAAAGATTTTCTAGGGAAAAAAAAAACAACAAACAACAAACCAACAACAAACCGAACAAAAAACCAAAACAAAACCAACCCAAAAAGCCCACAAACTCCACCCCAAAACAGTGCAAACTCAGGCACTTTTAGATAGTTGCACTCACGTGAACTTGCAGCTGTGTTTTTCTGCAGCCTAAGAAAGAGTTCCAGCTTTAAGCTATATACGTATTTTTCTCACTGAGAAACCTGTAAGATACTTCCCATCTTCTACTTTTGTAGGCAGCTTTTCAGCCTTTTCTAGGTTGGTTTGATTTTGTTAGCTGTATTTCATTAATTCCCTAGAAGTAGCTTACACGAGCAACTGAAAACCTCTTAGCCCAATATTTAAAGTTTGCTCTTTGTCATGAAGAGACTTAAATTCTAAGGCTCAAGATTGAGGATGGTGGAGCAAGGATGTGGTTTGGATCTGCCATACACTCAAGTTTCTCAGCTTGCAGGATTTTATCTCATGCTATTCCAGTTCTACAGTCAACCTCCTCCCTCCCACAACACACCTACGTATCTGTTCACTGCCAATTGTTTAATCCAGTTTGCCTTAAGCCAGACAGAGGTTTCCTCATCCTAAAACTAGCTGCAGCTTTTCTTGGGTGAGAAGCACTACAGCTACAAACACATAGAAGAGTGATGCTATTGCAAGAGCTGTCTCAAAATATAAATGAAGCTTTCCTTAACTATTTGGATTCTTGTGGCTCTTTATTATCTTTTAAGCAATACAGCAAAACACACATCAGTCTGAAAGGTTAACAGTTCCTGGAGGCTGCATGAAGCCAAGAGTAAGCCTTAAAAGTCACCTCTTTATTGGAAGCTGAGGGCTTGCTTTGTTTATCTTCAAGAAAGTTGCAGAAGGAAAAAAAGTTGTATTATTTAATATAAAACATCTAATTTTCAGAGTTAAATACAAAACCAAGGTAGTTTTCTTTATAATGTTTTTCTTGCAAGCTAATGACTCACCTGCGAACATTTTTAGAAGGTTTATATTCAAATTATGAAGAAACGATAGCTGTGCTAAAGAGACAAATAATCAGAACCATTAATAGATGAGCAGGCTGAATATAGGACTTAGTTTGTGTGGATCATTAGATTACAGTTCATCTAAACTTTCCTCTTCACAAAAAAAAAAAGAAGGCAGTAATTGCCTCAGTCATCTTGAGTGCAGAGAAAAAAACCCAACATTCATTTATTTAGATTTAATTGTTACAACTTCAAAATAGGTTCTTCTGAGCTGATGCCACCAATTACCATCACGATATTGATTTCAGGTTGCAGCCTTTGTTTTCAGTAGCATTCTGGGTTGTCACCTATCCCTCATTCATCTCAAATGCCTACATGTATTTATTTGTGAAGGACAACAATCTTGAGCCTTATGTCACTAGAAATATTTTGCTACTTTATATTATTTTTTTTTGCTGATGGGAATGTTTATGCTTTTCTATCCTGAAGACCAATCTGCAATAACTAGAATAAGAAAGGGGCAGAATGATACATGTTATGAAACGTCCCTTGAAGTTCTGGTGGATAGCAAGCTGGCCACAAGCCAGCAGCATGCAAAGACAGACAACAGCACCCTGGGCTGCATGAACTCGAGCAGAGCCAGTAAGCAGATTGAGGGAAGGGATTATCTTCCTGTGCTCAGCACTCTTTGTACCACATTTAGACACTGTCTAGTTTTGAGCTCCAGCAATACACATACGTTTCTGCCACTCCTTCCTCATCATGGGGAGGACTCCTTGCGCTCTTCCCCTGCTCCAGCATGGGGTCCCTCCCATGGGATGCAGTGCTCCCTGAACTTCTCCAGTGTGAGTCCTTCCCATGGGCTGCAGTTCTGGACAAACTGCTCCAGTGTGGGTTCTTTCTACGGGGCTCAGTCCTTTAGGAACAGGCTGTTCCAGTGTGGGCTATCCATGGGGTCATGGCCTTCTTTGGGCACAGACACCTGATACGGTGTGGGGTCCTCCACAGGCTGCTGGTAGATCTCTGCTCCACTGTTAAACGTCCATGGGCTGCAGGGGAATCTCTGCTCCAGCGCTTGAAGCACCTCCTCCCCCTCCCTGTTCATTGCCCTTGGTGGCTGCAGAGTTGTTTCTCTCGCATCCCACTCCTCTCTCCATTGCAGGTTCCCAAGCAGGTTTTCTCCTGTCTTAAATATGTTATCACAGAGGAACTCCCACCATCACTGACTGGCTCAGCCTTGGCCAGCAGTGGGTCCAACTTGGATCTTGAGAAGCTTCTAGCAGCTCCTCACAGAAGCCAACCCTGTAGCCCTCAGTAAAAACAATGGATCTTTGACCATCTCAGTGCAGTACAGTCATTTTTAAGTCTTTGAATGTTATAGCAAGAACAGTGCATAGATCTCTCCAACTCGGAACACATCTTGGGAAATGGCTCCACTGCTGGAAAGGCCCTCAGGAACAGGTCCATGGAGTTCAAGAGCTCTTGGTGTTGGGTCAGAAGCGGCTCTGCCTGACACCAACAGAGGCAGGACCCACCTCAAAGATCAACAGCAGATGCCCATTTTGTGCGAGCTCAGTTTCCTATCTCAGTACAGAAGTGTATTTTCATTTCTGTGTGCCCAAGACAAGGTTGTATTCAGCTTCAAATGTTCTGTAGAGAAAGTCTTGGAACAAAATGTCACACTTGATTGATGAACTTAATAAGCAAGACTTGACTTCAGTCACATTGTCACAGGTAATAAGATCTTTTCCTCTCCTAATCTCCATCACACATTGACATTCTATGTTTCTGTATTTCACTAGGAAAGTGAAGGAAAGGCTAGACATGAAGTAAAAAATAACTGAATTTTAGTCTTCTATAAAAGGGCCTGTGAGCACGAGCACATACAACACAATTAAGCAACACAAAGAAAGAGCCCTGAATAAAAGCTTAAAACCACAGCAGGGTTAGGGGGTAGGAGAGCACAAAAAGCCCCTGCCCCCAAACCACAGAACAGTGCTTGGAAAGTCTCTAATTCTGTAGTCCTAACTTAACACTGCAGTCCATTACTGCCTCTTTAAAGTGGTAAATAGTATCACAGATATAAGACAGAAACAAGAAAGCATCAAGAAGGTCTTAAAATACCTGTAAGAGACAGTAACGTAGGACTGCATTTGGGTTCAAGAAAACTTACTCACCAAATCTTACAGGGCAAGTTACCTCTACCACCACCCAGTTCAGTCTACACAGTGCAGTTCCTCAAGAGACTTTTGCTCAGTGATAACCCAGTTTGACGATGATAACATCAACCCAAAACTCAGCACTGTAGAAACATCTCCACAGTTCATTGTTAATCTTTGCCCTTTAAAAGAAAAAGGCTACGGTTCTGTACCTGACTTTTAAAAGAAAACTAAATCCCAGAAATTCAGCAATGCAGACAGACATATTTTGCATGCAGAACTGTGGTAATAATCTGCTTTTACTGATTCCAATTTAGCTCTGCTCTATTACAATGTCGAAAGATGTTGAGGAAAAAAAATTGGATGAAGTCACTTCAGGTCACCAGTGAAGACTTCATTATGTACGTTCTATTTCTCATACTAAAGATGAAGTTAGAAAGCAGATAGGAAGCGTTTTACACCCCAGAGTACTGTAAACTTCTAGAAATGTAATCAGATGCTTAACTTCAGCAGAAATTAATACCCAAGTATTGTCTCTGTCTAAAATGTTTCCATCCCTAACAAGCTTACACTTCCTTCAATAAGTAAAGTATTTTATCCAGAAGAGGCCCAAGTAGATGATACATCAGCTGAAAATGAAGTCTCGTGTTTGCAAACAGCCTTCAACCAACAGCAGCTTTCTTTCCCCTTCATGCATAATAGAAAGACATGATTTTTAGTCACTTCTCATGAACTTTCACCTGACGCCTGATGAGTACACTCAAGAGAACAGCAGTATCATCTGGATGGCTCATGTGTGCTTATACGGTTTGCAGTGCAGTGTTTCTGGCCTACTTGCTCTGTTTCCAGACACATCATACAACAGCTTGTACTGTGAGGAAGTCTGTTCTAAATAAAACATCGCATTTCGTAGCCACATTCCTTCAAGTTTAGAATAAATCCTACGCAACTGGATGCATAAAATCCAAAGAGGCTGCCTGGTTAGCTCCCAGACTAATTACTGCAGAAGCTCCATGGAGAAAGAACAAACCCAAAATTACTATTTCCAAAAGTGAATGACTGATGCTCTTTTGTCTTCCCTTCTTGGTTTTTCACCTCATTGCCTAGATGAGGGGAGCATACAAGATAAGCGATAAAGATGAAGTATTCACTTACTACCAAAATTAACTCAAGTCTAGATTTGTTTGAGAGTCCTATGCACAGTAGTTTATGGGGATGAAACACCATCCTATTAATGGGTCAAATGCAGAACTGCAGTGTCAGTGGAATTACACCAGAGGTGCTTGCTCTATCCTTTCTCCGACCTTTCCAACATCTGTTACAGTTACTTGGACCAGGGTAGAGTTAATTCATCCATCAGATCAATACAGCCTCACACCAAGCAGCAGCCTGAAAGCACGTACAACTAAGGATTTTCATATTTATTTTGTTAAATGACAAAAAAAAAAAAGACAAGGACACCAAATGTGTCAGGACAAATGCCAGAAAATGGTTTCAGGCTAGAGAAGCATAAGGTAATTGATTCACCCAGGAACTTGGTGAAGGTCAGATACGGATCTCACAGAAAACTGTTTCGTGTGGGGCCCCCTTTTCCCATCACTGCATCCTGATTACTTTGGCATACAAGTGACAACTTTTCCATGGAGCTCTTGAGACAGACATGCAAAAGTAAGGTACATAAGAGTTTCTCCACGTCCTTCAGTAACGTTACAGATGGACTGTTCCCCAAGACAGGGTTCAAGAATAATGATGTCATGAAGCACCACATCTGTGAAACTGAGCATCCTATAGCAAGAGTTATGCACCAGCTGTTAGCCGCCTGAGGTCCTGCAATCTGCAGAGGGACCACAATAAATGAGCAACACACTTAATCCGCAGCCAAGAGAACTAAAAATCCCACTGCAGCTTTTCTGCAGACTTCATGGCCTACTATTTCATCTCCTCTTTGCTGCTCAGCGAGATGTGCTGCATCTCAAGGGACAGGAAACCAGGACAGCTCCAAGTACATGACCTTGCTGGAAGTTCTGGTTATGTGGTTGCTGCCCAGAAGAACACATGCAGGACAGATTGCTCTGGTTTTACCAATCTCTGGGGAGATAAATGGAAGAAAAAATCTAGTTGCTCATAGAAGACAGAAAAATATCTTAAGTTGTTGCAATAAATATTGTGAACTCCATGCTTTGGTTGAAACAGGTTTAAGGCCTTCTTTAAGGAAAAGTTGTTAATGGTAATATGATTTTAAAAAAAACCCAAAACTCTAGGGCCATCTTCCCAAGTCTGTTGTTCAGACAGGACTTTGTGCCAGCAGCCACCAGTTGACTCTTCAACTTGAACATTTACAAGTATCCTACCAAATTTGAGTTTCCATTAACAACGAACACAACTGCAAAAGTTACTATATTTAGACTCACTTCACTCTTCTGTAGGTTAAGGTAACTCCAAGCAGCACCAAAATCAAGAATTGCTTCTATAAGTTGTGGAGAAAGCAAGCTATGATGGAGTTTGGCGGCAGGGATATTCACAGCAAGGAGGGATACAGTAGCACAAACACCCCTTTGACATGATAAAGTAAAAGGAAAACATGATGATCTGCAAAAGGTAAAAATGGAAAGAATGCTTTGAAGGTCAATAAATTTACACAAGCTGGTAAGCAAGACCGATGAAGCACACTTTCAGGCATGATCCAGGGACCTTCCTTCTGTGCAAGATGCCCTTCCTCAATCAAGTAGGAAAAAAAGTGGCAAGCAAAGCGTGAGGTGTCACAGTGCTTCCACCTCCTGCTCGGTCCTACTGGGCCTTTGCTTTTGTTTAGGTGCTGACTCGCAGATAGAAAAGGATGCTGGCAGAGATTTAGAAGAAGATTAGCAAAAAGGGAGAAAACAACATGAGGGGAGAGAGGGAACCATTGGAAACTGTTCCTGCAACACCATTACTGAGGAGGAAGAAAAACAAAACAGAGCCACAAAGAACACAAAGTAGGACAGGATGATTAGCAGCATTGCCATAACACACATTCTTAACACAATGCAACACAAAGTCTTCTTTCCTCAGCATCTCTTTCTACTTAGAATAGTGGAGCAGACATTTTTTATAGTCCTACCCTTTACCTCACAAACGCAGACCTTGACAGATACTTTCTTTTATAAGTTTTTCTAACTAAGTAAAAGAAGTTTCCAGAACACTTGCAGCAGACACACCCATAATAGTTCAGCAATATGAACGGATCTCATCTTTGAGATGGTAAACTGTATGATATAGCACAATGTGCAGACTCAGATTTTTTCTAGATTCAGTGGGTTGGTTGTTTTCCATGGGTTTTGTTGTTGCTGTTTGATTGAGTTTTGGACTGGATGGTGACCACAATCTTATCTTTCATGCTTTACATGTAGTCCTAAATTGCTTGGTTTGTATATGATGTTAACTGGATCTTCGAGATGCACAACAGAAAGAGCACTTCCTTGCTCATGGTGTGTCACTCAGCTCCACCCCTGGAAGAAAGATATCCTGCAGAGTTTCAAATAATCCCTGTAACATTATAAATAACCAAGGTTAGGAAGAAAAGCCACTCCAGCTAAAACAGCTCATAGTATAAAAAAAGAAAAAAAAAGCGCTGAAACATTTTTCCCTTCCAAAGGGAAACCTCAGTCTTGCAGTTCTTGGGCATCTCATTCGCATATAGGTGCCTACAGACTTCAAAGATAATGTATAAAAACAAGCCCTAACACAAAACATTTGAACTGTGGTCAGGACAGATAAGGTTCAAAGAAGAACATGACTATCTCAGATCCTTGGAGATATCATTGTGGTCCCCCACCAAATAGTTGGGGCAGATTGCATGGCCTTTTCTTAATTTGTGCCCAGGGTATGTCCTGTTGTCTGTGTCTTCCTCTGGGAGCATCATCTCTCATCTCCCTTCCTCACTCCTCTCCCTTCCTCAAACAGTTCAGCAAGAACTCCTCTTTTCCTCCTTCAATCCATCTGTTCTCCTCAGGCTGCCTTAACACCAACAGCGTGAAGGCCTATCAAGCACAAATTTAACAAATCCCACATTGATCTTAGTGTTTCAGAGGCACAACCTGTTTGATGGCACACATCCAAGCCAACGTTGATATGGCTGTGGCTTTGTGAAAGCAGAGTGGGAGAGGGAATAAGAGACTTGCTCTTATAACTGCCTACCAGAGCTATGGAAGAGGACTCCAGTTTCCATGACCACAGGACTGCTTTGTACTCAGGTGCCCAATTCTTATCACCAGCCTGCTCACCCAATTGTGCAAGCATTATCAGTGCAGTAACAAGTTGTTGCTACATCATAGACAAGTCTCAGTACCTGAAGCATCCAGGAGGAAAATAAAAGGTAGGGATTTATTTTAGTTTTTAAATATAAAAATAAGACTACAGAAAAAAAGCAAAAAAAAATATCAGTGACAAAACTTCTGTTTGCTGTCAGTGCAGACTGGAACTGGCCACAGAAGCCTTTGCTCAATATGTTGATGTCAAGATTTAGGGCTGGGCTGGCCACTAAACAACCAACAGATATTTATTAGCCCCTCTCTCCTCCCCAGAAGGGGAGGAGAAAGAGAATAAGGGAGAGAGATTTATGGGTTGGAAAAGAAAACTAAAACAGGTTTAATGAAACAATAAAGATAATGCAAAAAGATAATAATGTAAATAGGAAAATAATGAAATATATACAAAACCAATATCAAATCCTCCTGTCCCCAATGATGATTACAACACCAGAGGCTCTGCATAGCAGGGCACTGGAAAAAAGTGCCAGACCAGTCTCAGCAGCAGGTGGGAGCCAGATTCAGGAATGCACGGATTGGAATTGAAGGCAGACAAGCTGGCAGAGTCCTGCTCGGACATTGTCCGTGACAGAAGGTTGAGCTTGACCCTTGTGATCCCTCAGCTTTATACTGAATACGACGTATATGGGATGGAATACCTTGCTGGTCGGTTTTGGGTCATCTGTCCCGTCCACTCCTCCCCACAGGTGTGGCACCTCCCTTACAACACCCCAGTACAGCACCCATGATGTCGCAGCAGCCCTGGTCTTGGTTTCCGAGTGACCCTGGTCTCCGCAGGTGCAAGTATAAGCAAGAGCTATATTTGCATACCATACCTAATAGTAACAATAAACTTCAAGCCTATCAGTCCGAGAAGCAGACAATGTCTGGAAAAACACGCCCTTAGTTTCAGAAAGTACAGTCACTTAGGAGAGACTCAAGTTAAAAGTAAAATCACAAAATAGAGAATTAGTTCTGTTGAGCTCAAACTGGGACAGCTGATCCCAGTAGCATCACAAATTTGGGGTCCTATGAAACTTATCAGTTCACTTTTGGCAGACTCAAACACAGGCACACAATATGGCCTCATGTGGCAGATGGTATATACGCCAAGGAATAACTCTTAGGTTTGTGAAATTGATAGCCAGTTGTACACAGTCCTAAATAAGCATTCTTTACAGAAGCAGGTTTTTTTCCTTATGCACCTTCAGAAGACATCAGTTACCTGTGAGTGGATTAGCAGCATGATATAGTGAGCTGTGGAGCCAAGATCTTGTAATAACTCATTTTTTTGTTGTTTTGGTCCTGTCCCTTAATCTCTCTGCCTGAGCATCCTTCCCTGGAGAAGCAAAATACAGACCTACCATAGGAGCTACAGCTACATCAGTGCATAGCATAGACCAACAGAAGTGGCTCTGCAGAGGAAAAAACTGGAGCCAAGCATTTGTGTAACTACATAAATGGGGGGAAGGGTGTTTGTTTTTAAACAAAACATCTGATATGAACTCCGGAGTAGCTCCAGCCTGGTCCCTGGGACTGAATGCCAGGTTGCAATTGGTGTGCTCCCAAAACTATTCCTCCTGTTTATTTTCAGGTGCTCCCCAAAGTGAGCTGAAGAACAAAAAGGCAGGGACAAGTGGGACATTTTCATCAAAAGCGCACACTCTCCCTCAGCTGAAATGTTAGTGTAGAGATGTGCATCAAGACTAAAAATGCTTGTGAAGTAATCCAAGGTACAATACCGTTAGATGGGAGAGCTCACAGGTACATGCTGTTTCCTATAGACAGTCATGAGGACCACAGTACCTACTAAATCTGCTCTCACAAGTTGCAATTTCACCTGCTCAATTTGACAACTGTTTCCAATTCCAGTCTTTGCACCCCTGTATTTCCTCTGTTCTCCAGGCACCTCTGCACATCTGTGGCTGTAGCTGGCTGCACCAGAACAGAGTGCTCAGCCTGAGGATCTGCACACATATTAGGATGTGTTAAAAACACCACCTCCAAACACTTGGTTCCACTCAGGTACTATACCTACTGTAAGTGCTGGAAACTGTCCTTTTGAAGGGCCTCTCAGCTGTACCAGAAAGCTGAGAAGTCTTTGCTTACACTTTACAGGGAAATGGGACATAGCGCTTCAGAATGAACTGCCAGAGAAGTCTGAAGCTAACAAACTTGGGGTGGGGCTCTTCACTGGTTTTATGCTGAAGCGGATGAGAACTGCTCACTCGACTACAGCTGAGAGGTACTTTCAAGAAACCAGTATCTTTCATGCAAGACTCCACAATTGACTGGAAGTGCTCCCAGAGCAGGATTCCTGGTTTAGTTTCACTGGGAGAGTTCAGAAATCTTGTAGCAAAACTGCTCTGAGACCTGAACCAGCACAAAGCAACTGGAGAAGGTCTCCAGAGGATGTGTCAGATACTCAAGCTGGACATGAGCCAAAGCACTAGTATAAACATATCCATAATTTGTTTCAAGACAAAGTCAAACAGGTCAGCTTACCATGAAAATGCTTTCTTTGCCGTGAAAAGGAAGAGAGCTCATGCAGTCCCATGTGCCACTGAGAAGCAACTCAGAAAGCTGCACCTGCAGCCTCTGCTCTCTCTTTCCACCGCCTGGCAGGAACAAGCAGCGCTTCCACCTCAGGTTCAGGCTTGGCAAATCCTGCCGTGCAGCACAGCTCAGCACTCAAGCTTGTGTTACGTGGATGGTGAGGATACCAAGCTCTAACCACAGCCTCGGCCCTGCACTACCACAGCCATTCTCCACATCTCTTAATATCAGTCTCTTTTTTAATTTTATTTTTCCTTTATCCTTTCCTGATTGGAATCTCACCACCTGGCTTCCTTCCCAGTATTCCCTACCCTCTGTAAAGGGCTGGAGTTTACTCTTCTTGCCTCCTTCACAAAGCTTGCGCTCAAGGAGAGTAACATATTTCACGCAGTCCTTTGGCCTACATCACTGAGCAAAAGATTTCAAAGGAATGCCAAATAAAACAAGCTTTCCAATCAAGAAGGCTGAGCAGATGTTCATTTAAAAAAAACAACAAACAAACTCTGATGATCCAGAGGGCATTAAATCCAACAAGATTTGATCTCCAGGCAGCGCAAGCTCGCTCTTCTTGCAATTTTGTGCTAACACTTCAAATGACCCCTTGGGAAAAATAAAGTTTGCCTGGCTCTGTATACTGCTCGTGCCCTGTCTGCACAACTAAACAGAATTTTTGTTAACATTGGTTACAGTTGATCACAGCTTAACTGTTAATACAAGTTGTCCAGACAGCTTTAAAATACAAGATGATTTAAATATTAGCAGCAGTCTGCAGCCCTATACACACTAGCATTTCTGCAACAGCATTTTCTCTGCTTCCATAACTGCAAGCAGTGGCAAGATTCTGTTTGCTCAAGGGGGATGACAGATAACAAAATAACCACATAATGCAACATAGCCCAGAAGTTTCCCCATTTAAGTACAGCTTTGCTCAAGGGGCTGTAATTCACCGGCAAGACTGACAGAAAGGTATTAGATCAGAAGAAATTCTCGGGTTCACAAGTGTCAGAGCAGCTAATGTGATGCTGTCCCATGGCTAATAAAGATCTGTCTCAAGAGCTGAGCAGGCAAAGGATTCATAGACTCTTTGGTTCTATGCTTAGCTCTAGCAGGTTTTTACACTAGCAGAACATATTTTAAGTTATATCAGAGAACCAGAAGAAAGTTAACAAATTCCTATTCTATTGCTTGATTTTTCCGTTGTTTAGGGCTTTCCTTGAAGTGTTTTCTGCCGGTTTTCTGTCTCTAGTGATACATCCAGCATCTGATGCTGTCACATGATTTCATTCTTGAAAATCATAGGCTTCCTGTCTCTGAGCATCTATTAGGCTTGGTGATAAGTCAATTGCTACAGCAGTGTGATTTTGCATTAGTTTTAGCAGAAATACTGCTTAAAATTATATGCAAATTATGAGAACTGAACAAGTAAAAAGATATTTCTAGATGTTATTCCACCTATTGGGTTTGGAAATGCTGTGGTCTACATTTTTTAAGAAAGTCAGAGAAAAGCAGGCTCTCCTTAGAATCAGCAAGTCTCTTCTGTACTTGTGCTTTGCTAAAAATGCCAAATGGATGTTAAGTATGCAACACCTATGAAATTACTGCACATAACGAGTCTTTTGTTGTTCTTAGAGAGACAAGATTTTCCTATAAATTTTCCTTTTTCCTATAAAGTTTCCACTCAACTACTGGAACTATTCAAGGATCAAAATAATGTTCTTTAAAAATGCATAACAAAACGTTTGAAACAGAAGGCAAACAGTGAGCTTACTGTACTGCCTAGGGGTGATGCAGGATTCAAGACATGCCATTTCTTCTATTCTACTTCATTTTAGGATAAATTAGGATGAGGGGGCAGAAGAGAGAAAAATGAAAACGTGGATTTACTAAAGCTGCAAGCCACAAAATAAATTTCTTTCAGTTCCTAAAATGGCTCCTTTGTTTCAAAGGCCTTTGTCACAAAACCCAGCTTGTAGTGACTGTTGAGTTGACTGAATTGGGACAAAGGTGTTGTTCTCCCCCTACCTCCTGCCATCATTCCAATATACGCTTTAGCTACTCTCTTTTAGCCATTTTCATGGAAATGGTAAGAAAAGCAGAAACAGGGAGGACAAAGGGAAGCATAAAAGACTACGGACATCAATCCTAGAGTTAAGTCAGGAGCAAGTGTAACTTCAATACACAGTGACCATGCGGGGGGATGAAGAGGAAGCAGAACAGAGTGCCATGAAAAAAAAATCATCATCATGTCCCCAGGTCGGTGTAACTGAAGTCCACAGACCTCAAGGCAGCTGCGCGCCCCGGCGGCGGAGCAAGCCAGGCCCGCGTCCTCTGCGGACGGCGGGCTGCGGGCCAGG
>NW_010184658.1:24698-39789 GCF_000695765.1 Mesitornis unicolor | reverse complement strand
TGCTTACGAGGTTGTTTTTGAAATGTGTCCCACCATCTGACTCTATTCTCTCTGGGATACCATGCAGCCACAAGATCTGCCTCTCAAGGCCCAGTATAGTATTGCGGGCAGTGGCATGAGGCACAAAGTAAGTTTCCAACCATCCAGTGCTTGCTTCCACCATTGTGAGCACGTAGCCTTTACCCTGACGAGTCAGAGGGAGTTGGATGTAGTCAACCTGCCAGGCTTCTCCATCCTTGTACTTCAACCACTTTCCTCCCTGCCACAAAGGTTTCATCCGTCTGGCTTGTTTGATGGTAGCGTATGTGTCACGGTCATGGATAACCTGTGCAATAGCGTCCATAGTTAACTCCACCCCTCGGTCACGGGCCCATCGGTATGTGGCATCTCTCCCTTGGTGACCAGAAGTGTCATGGGCCCACCGAGCTAGAAACAGTTCACCTTGGTGCTCCCAGTCCAAATCTGCCTGGAACACTTTGGCGGCCCAGTCCACCTGATGGTTGTGTTGGTGTTCTTTAGTGGCACAGCTTTTAGCGTTTTCTTGTTTTCCAGATATTTTCCAGAAGTTCTGTAATCCCACAGTTGATAATAATTTTAATAAGCATTGGTAGCACTGGAATACATGCTTTGGATAAGCTAAGAGCAACAGGCATTTTCAGTCTCTATTATACAGACTATCTGTAATCTTGTGTTTTAAGGATAGTGTCAGAGCTCTGTATTTTATAAGACATCTCACTTACCAAAATTAAAAAATACAGAATCGTAACAAGACAGGAGGAATCTCAGACTTAACAACAAAACTTCATCAAGAGCTCAGCGGCTGCTGCTCTTGCAGTGCAACTTCCATGAGACAGTGGTGGTAATGCTCTACACAGACTGTTGAGGGCAAAGTTTGAGTCAAATGTTGAACTCATTAGTAAAGAGAAGAGGGATAAGGCAGTGTGGAATCATACCTCAGCCTGTTATACAGTGGCATTCAAGTTTACCCCTTGTGCAATCTGTGATCTTGATTCTAACATTGTGTTTTGAAATTGATGAAGAAGTTGTAAAGTTCCCAGGCCCATCATGTGATGCTGTGGTCATCAAAAGTTCGTGTTGATTTTACAAGGCTGAACTAGATGTTGAGAGCAAGTTCTGCTCAAATCAGTTTAGTAAATCTTGAGGGAGCAGGACCTAGGAGTTAGCACGTAGGACAGCTATCAGACCTAAACACTGTTGCTGGTTTGCTGCTCCCACCTCTCTTTTACGGTTACAAGCAAGTCATTTATCAAGATGGAATATCCCCATCATAAAACAAGGTTATACCTGCTTTTACTAGACACGTTAAAACTTCAGACTGAGTATCATATCCCTTTCCATGAAATACCATGAAGTACTCACAAGGTTCTTTTAGGGCTTACCTAAAGAGACTCAAGTTTTACTTGTATGTACTGTTCATAAGGAAATGCTGGAATTTTTTTAATATAGGAAAGTGCCATGAAGGATTCGGCAGAAGTTTGATTTCATCCTGTTATTCAATCTATATGAGCCCAAAATTTTAAAACTCCTAGCAACTATTAGAAAATACTCTTAACTATAAAAACAGTGTGACTGATACTGATTTTTATACAAAGTGTTCTTTTAGATACCTTGTTGTATCATTGATACAAATTCATTGATATTTACACTTAAATAAATCCATGACTTAATATCTTGAAATACGAGCTTCCTCCTTAAAACTTGGGAAAAATTCAAAAGTTAAAACAAGACATTAAGAAGATCAACAGTCAGGAAAGTCATGCTGTTGAATAAACTCAGCAAAAAACATTTGGAAGACAAAGACCAACACTGGACACAGCAGTACAAAGATCAGTCTTACCAATTATACACACAAACAATGATAAGACAAGGGGTAATGGACATAAACTGGAACACAGGAGGTTCCACTTAAATTTGAGAAGAAACTTCTCAGTGAGGGTGACAGAGCACTGGACCAGGCTGCCCAGAGAGGTTGTGGAGTCTCCTTCTCTGGAGACATTCAAAACCCGCCGGGACGCCTTCCTGTGTAACCTCATCTAGGTGTTCCTGCTCCGGCAGGGAAATTGGACTGGATGATCTCTTGAGGTCCCTTCCAATCCCTAACATTCTGTGATTCTGTGATTCTGTGATTATAATATAGCTCTGAAGTCCAGATGAGCCAATAACTGAGACATGAGAATTGTTTTCATTTAAAATTCTGAAATGAAATCCCAGTATAGAAGGTTTAACAGTAAATAAAAATAAAGTCGAACAATTTGTCTGCCTGTACTGTGCTACCTTCTTTCAAAGTCATTAGGAATAGGCTAAATACCCCACAAAAAAGGCACAAATTGTAAGGCACCTATGATAATGCTTGTCAGTAAGATACGTGATGGTTGTAAAGCTTTTCAGTTTTTCTTTAGCCATAAATAGCGAACCAGAGGATCTCTAAAATTAGCACTCAAGAATGTTCTACCAGTTGTTGATCAAGCCTTCCACAGCTGGAGTTGAACAGTAATGGGACCTGGTTTAGCACACTTTCACAGCTACAGGGAAGGAAGTCTGATCCTCAGCAAGCCTCTCAGATGATGCAAAATAGAACTGGACAGCAAGAGCCTTGTTACCAAGCCTCAAAGTGGCCACCAAGACATTCATTATGCTCTGAATTTCACTCAGCTTTAATTAACTAACAGAACATTAAATACATCAAAGAAAATGCTGATGAGTGACATTCTGACATTGGCCATCCCAGTGAGGCATGTGAGCAGAAGGAATTAACTTGTGGAATGTTCCCTAGTTGAATGAGTTCAAATGCAGAAGAAGACCTCCTAAAAGTAAATATGTGGTCTGTTAAGACATGTGTCAGACAGGACAGTGGTTGAATTTAAATATGATTTCAGGGGAAGTAAGAAACTATTTGGGAGGGCACACTGTAGTCCAGTGGTTACACTGTGTTAAACACTCATTCTGTGACAGCTTTAGTTGCTGCATTTGAACTATCTGTACATCAAAATATTGGACAGCTCACTACCTACAGTGACAGCACATTGAAAGGAGCACTACTAAATTTTTTAACCAAAAAGATAATGAAAGATTATTCTTTTATATTTCTTCATGTCATGAAATCAGATGTACAGCAAGAAGTGAACAAAGAAATCTACATGTGTATAGGTTCTCAAAGCCCAGAGAGCAGTCCAACACAGGAGCCAGTGGAAGGCAAGCACACTGAAAGAATCTTGCTAACTGAAGGAGCACACAGTTCACAACTTTGACTCAGAAAACAGTATAACCTTGTTAAAACAGTAAGTAAGAAAGTTTAAGTCTTACACCTCTAAAACCAGCAAAATGTCTTGCTAAGTTAATTCAGGCAAATCAACTGTAATCATCATGGATAAGTCTCAAATGAGTGGTTGCTAAAGTGTATGCACGATCAAACTGGTTAATTTTAAGAAAAAAAAAGCGGTGTCAGGCTGCTGCAATGACAGCTGAGCAAGCTGAAAGAACTGTAACCTGTGGTTTACAATTGACTGTTTCAAAACCAGTGTGCACAGCCTCCAAAGAACTGACTATCAGAAATATCAAGTTTTTCAAGTTGAAACATTTAGAAAACTGTCTGAAAGACTTACTTCAGGATTTCTCTTGGGGAAGATGCGAAGCCCTGTTTAAAACAAACATCCCACTTTTTGATTACACAAAATGGTAGTCGGTACATATTTTCCCCAAGTGTCCTGTTTAGAATTTCATCAACAAATACCACTTGCAAAGCATATAAAGAGCATAAAACAAAGTTATTTGACCTAGAGCTACAGTTCACACAGGAGACCTGAAAGAAAGTCAGAAGCAGTACACTGCTATTCTTGTTTATAATTTGCATGTAATGACAAGATCTGATGATTAAATCATGATTTATCACTGTCTTTTCTTAAATATAAATTTCTATTCTCCCATGTCAATTAGCAAGATAAATGTTCTTAAAAAAATCCTCATCGTTAAAACACATAAATTAAATATGACTATAAACATATTTATCCAAGGCTGAGAAACACGAATTAAATGCTTCTGTCTCTGACTTGCACATGGCACAGCAACACAAAACTTGCATGCTAGGTCTGATCCTCTAACACATTGAGCAGTGCCTTGCAGGTGGTGAAGCACTGATCCTCAAACACTTTCACAGGTTTGACTTCTATTAAGATCTTTTGTTACAGAAGACTGCAGTAAGTATTAAGTGCCGAAACGCTTTTTGCAACTTGGCTTGCAGACTCTAGAGCTCATACCTAAAGTGACTGGGAAAAGAGAAGGCTCAGGCCTCAAAAGTTCCAAATTTATCATATTTTATTTCAAGGGTTGGTAAGGGACAGGGTGGTCTCTATCATGTCATTTAAATATACCTACAAACTTTAAAAAGTGTTGAAATGAATAATTAAGAAGATCATAAATTTTGCACTACCCAAAAAATGAATGTACTTTACTTTTTCAAATATAAAAGATATGTTTATTTCATTATAAAACAACATAGATTGTTGGTGGCAGTAAGAGCAGGCTTTATGCATTATTCACTCATAAAAACCTCATTAATTCAAAAATTGTCTGATAGTGTTCATGCCCTTCTGCAATGCTAAGCCTGAGAAGTGAAGGTGTTTCAAAACTCAAAACTTGTGTGCCATTTGCTTTTACTGGCAGAGGAATGCTGGGAAATACCTGCAAGCCATCCAGTCACTTCCAGTTACATGTTGGTCTGCAGTCTACAGAAGGACCAACAGAAAGCGTATGGCAAAGCTAAGACTGGTGTGCAGTGTTTCTCCAAGGTTCTCAGCTTAGCCCATACACAGGAAAGAGCTGCATAAGCGTTTTGCAAGATCTGAGCATTCCCAGGTTCAGCACCCAAGTGGGTTCACGATGTCACTTACAAAGAACTGCAATGCACGAGCCCGTCAGCCTACAATTTTCTGCTATTCACTTTCTGTCAGCAGGTAGATGGGAGCTGAGCATGAGGTGTAGATTAAATTGTGAACAAGTGAAATTACAGAATTGGAAGGCAACAATTGCTTTAGCATAAGGAGACCAATCTGTGTGACCAAAGGACATAAGCATCTCCTG
This sequence comes from Mesitornis unicolor, assembly GCF_000695765.1. Classification (NCBI taxonomy): domain Eukaryota; kingdom Metazoa; phylum Chordata; class Aves; order Mesitornithiformes; family Mesitornithidae; genus Mesitornis; species Mesitornis unicolor. The sequence continues at coordinate 34,692 of NW_010184658.1, read as the reverse complement.
CTACGGGCAGTGGAAAGGCAGACTGCAAGTAATTTTGGGCATAATAATGCATCACTGAAAAAGAGAACAGCTGTTGTATGAACTTTTGCCATAATTTTATATTTCTGATATCTCAGAAGCCTGGCTTTTTCTGATTTCAAACCCTCTCAAGACAGAAAGAAGGTACCAGCTATCTGGTATCCATAGTTCTGTACTGAGTAATGCCTTTTCCTCAAATTAGTAAATATACGGACTTTTTATCTGGCAACAGTAAGTGGTTGGTTTTACAACAGAAAGAAGTAAGCTACAGCATTTCACAAATATCTGTGTTGTGACCTTTACTGTTCAATCCATATTCATAAAAATCTGAAAAAAGAGCAATTAGCAAGAGTGCAAAATTTGCTGATGATAGGAAAATATTCAGAGCCAATTAAAACCAAACTTGATTGAAACAAGTTGCAGAAGTTCACAGCAGCGAACTTCTAACTAATTACATGGCAGTAAAATGGCAACCAAAATCTTATGCCAATAAACACAAAATAATAACTATGAGAAAAGTAAAGTGTTGGTTCTGAATAAGCTATTATCACTCAGAAAAATTACCTTGGTGTTTCTGTAGGTGGTTCTCTGTTAGCATTAGTCTAGCACTCAAAAGTTGACAAGAAGTCCAACAGAATATTAGAAACAGGTAGGAAAGGACTGCAGAAACATGAACAAGTAACAAACTGTTTCACTCACTCTATAAAGTATTCTGAATGCAGTTCCCAGTACCAGCTGTGGTACTTGGAAGCCTGATATGTATCAAGTACATTTTAACAAATTATACTGCAGCATTCATCTAAGTGTTACATTTAACCAGACTCTGACCAATCTGCAGCCAATGCCATTGTCTGCTACACAAGTCCCCTTCTGCTACACAACAGTCCCCTTCAACTAAGAAATAAAAAAAAACCAGAAATCATTGGTATTACTTTGCACATAGATATTGCAATCAGGTGAATGTAAAACCTATCTTGGTTTGAGCACCTATTTGAATTTTGTTTTTCCACAGTGCAAGCATGTGCTATTGCAGTAGATGAGGGAGACGTCTAGGAAATGCAAAAAGTATGGGGCACAGTTCCATTAGTCATGGTTTGATCTCCATATGGGAACAAGCACTAATAGAACCCGTCAATCACCAGAGAAGTTTGTGGGCTGGGGAAAAATTAGTAAAGAGGAGACGAGATACTGAATTGTATTCCAACAAGTGCTGATTTGGCGAATAAACCTTGCCAAGAGACATACCAAACTTCACGGTATGTCTAAGTAAGCACGTAAATTTTACCGTATTTAGAAAAGCATTAGAAACAGCACCAAATTCTTAATTTTAATTGCAGCAGGCCTGGCATCATCATAATATAATTTGCCAACTTGATTGTACAATATACTTAAAAGATCAAGGGTTTTGCAATTTGGTAGAACATATGATTTTTAGAAACATACGTCATGCAAATATGCTAAGAAACACCTTAAAAAGAGAGTAATCCCTGATTTGTCATTTATATATGGGTTTTGTAACATTAACTAGTCATTAAACATGAGTATATTTTTTCCAAAAATGAAGTCTGTTAACCCTTGGAATTTTAATCACTGATAAAATGGCTATTATTTTTAATAACTGTTACTGTTATTTCAGCAAGTGGACTGCAGACAGAGATGAGCTACATTTTCTAATTGTTTGCTATTTTTTTCACTTCTCCCATTGTGTGCATTACCAACTTTCATCAGACTAGCTGCCACTGAAAATTGACTCTAAAGAAGTCAGTGCCAAGCTAATGTCAGTTATTTGTTAAAATGATTTTAACTTCACTCCTTTATTAAAAAGAAAGAGTAACATCAAAGTTATTTTCCAGTGAAAAAGAAGCACATTATCTGCACAACTCTGAACACCACTTGTAGAACCTAACTGTAGCATACTAAAACTTATTTAAGCAACTCAACATCATAAATGGAGGCATTACTATGATGGTACCATGGTTGAACATTATGGTTACAACTTCATTGTGATACGATTCAGAGATTTCACAACTGCAGGGTCATAACCACGAGTGCTAATACGTAAGATGATATTGTGAAATCTGAGGATTCAAAAAAGATGTCCAGTATCATCAAAATTCCAGAACCTTGCAAGAGAGATGAAAAGATGGGAATTCTTTACTTTTGAAATGAAAATAACAAAAACCTACATAAATCACAAACATTTTAGAAATCCCAAAGCATACCTATTTCTTGCAACTATTTTTTTTCCTTTTTTTAAAAACTTTTGCAGTTTTAGGCTACAGCGGAGAATAATCCTGTTGCTCCTGTAAATGTACAATCCTGTGACATCTCAGTTTACTGCAATTGTTAATGCAAGCAACATTCTGGATGAGATATAAAATAATAAAATACTAAGAGTGTTTTCCCTGTCAAGAAGACCAGGCTAATCTATCATATTGTTGTAGATGAAATAGTGGTTTTATTGATTAAAGTAGTAAATCAAGCATTTTAGTGAATCAAGCATTTAACTAAATATCTATTGTAGATAAAGTAACAATCTTATTGGCTGGATGTGTGCTTTGCAGTCTAAATGAATACCTATTTAATTATAAGGTAGATGTTTAAGCACTTATGCACATATTCATTTAGTCTAAATGAATATATACTTCGCAGTTTAACCAGAGAAAGTATGTACCAGAAGGTGCCTGGCTTACAGGGAGTGCCAAGAGAAAGAGGAACTTCTGGAAACCCTAAACCTGAAGGGATTAGGGAAGAACCTGGTAATAAAAGATGCTGACAGTATGTATTCCTGGTCCAAGAGGAGAGGCTGGACTCTTGGTACCGTGGTTTCCTAGGCACATACCAAGTGATAATGCAAGGATTAGGTAACAACTCTTCTTTTCTCACTTCTGTATGCCAAGAAACTAGGTGGAGATAAATTTTGTATGCCAAGAAATTAGATGGAGGTGGGCTTTAGAGTAAATCGATATCTTGTATGGGATAGTGTGATGTTGGGGAACCAAACATGATAAAGGGCAAATTAAAAGCGGGCATTTTATGCATATTTGTATAGTCTTGTGAAATCACTTTGTTAAAAATGTATAAATGAGCTCTGAAAATGTATGGATTTTGGAGCACACCTTGAGGGGCTACCCTCTGTGTTCCCCAGCGCTGCAAATAAAGAAGTGCCTACTTATCTGCAACTGTGTAGATAAGTTTTTCTTGCTACCACGCTAACAATATGGTACATATTTAAATTCTCAAAGTAACTAGCATGTCACGACTTAACCCCACTTTGTCATCCCTACAAAATGAAAACACACCTATAGGTCTGACAGAGTTTTCATCGGCAGTGCCTAAATCAGTTACTCAATTAGAATAAGTAAAATGGGCAAAAAGATAAAGGAATTTGCACTAGCTTTTGTCAACATAAAGCTTTGCTAGTTAAGAGCATAGCTGTAACCACTCTTCTTCATAATATTTTAGGTAAATAGCAGCCTAAACATTCTATATCTAACTTCACCTGGAGTAACAATTTTTGCATCAGTTCTAACTTGTGCAGCTTGCACAATGTATATAGAAGTGGAAAAAGAACAAACTCAAACTACGTCTTATCTGTAAGAATGAAAGATTTCAATGCAATTCATTCTGCACTGCAGAGGTGTAAAAAAATCCTCAGTGTTTTGAAGCCACTTGTTATTTTGTGCAAAAGAATAACAAAACAGTTAACTATGTAAACACTGAAAACAAAGATTTTCAAAGCAGCAAAACAGAATTTCCAAATATAATCCAAATGAAAACCAGAAGTTGGACAATTGTCCTGGTTTGAGCTAAATAGAACTGATTTTTCTATTTAGTGATTTTTATTTTTCAGCTCAGTCTCTTTTAAGTGGCTGAACTTGCTGAAAACTAGCAGGATCTTTTTCCCAGACAGTGCTGCTAGAAGATATGCTCAAGGTCAGTCGTCTCATCATGGGTGCCATGTCTGCACCTATTGGGGGGGAGCAGACCCCAAACTGACCAACGAGGTATTCCATCCCACATACGTCATATTCGGTATAAAAACCAAGGGATCACGAGGGTCTGAAACCCCACTTCTTCCATCTTGGAGCCCTTCCAGCTCGGACACTTCCATCCGTCTCAGTCCTGCAGTGGCCTATGAACCCTGTTAGTTTGTCTGCCGCTGATCCTGATTCGTGTGTCCTGCATCCTGCTCCCACCTGCTGCTGAGTTTGGTCTGGGACTTTTCCAGTGCCCGGCTCTGCAGAGCCTCTGGTGATGTATTCGTCATTGGGGGGTGGGTGGGGGGAGGTTTTTATATTGGTTTTGTATATATATTTGTACTTATTTCATTATTTTCCTATTTACGTTATTATCCTGTAGTGTTAGTATTATTATTTTATTAAATCTGTTAGCTTTGCTTTCCAACCTGTAAAGTCTCTCTTCCTTATTCTCTTTTCTCTTCCCTTCTGGGGAGGGGAGAGGGGTTAATAGAAAGCGTCTGTCTAGGATTTAGTGGCCGGCCCAGCCCTAAACCATGACAACAATCTAGTGCACATCATGCTTCTATTCTGCTTTTGCTAGCTGACTTTTGCAGTTAGCAATTTAAAAACTCTGATGCATGCAGTTTGTCAACTCATAATGAAGTGCAGTATTTATAGACTTAAACAGAAATGGATTCCAGAATCCTTGCACGTCTTCATTTGCTTCTTTCATATCCATGCATTTGAAAATACCATACTGTTTTCACTTGTGTTAACAAGTCTTTCCACTGCCATTCCATCCATGTCCTATTCAAAAGCAACATCACAATAAGCATTTCAGAACATTTTCCCAATACTTCTGCAATACAGGTCATCAGACGTACTTGTCAATAAATCTTTTAAATTTTATTTTCTCAAGATACATTTCCATCAAATACCTCTGACAATTCAGCGAATGTCACAAGTTATGAATTTTGCATGAAATGCTGCATATGTATGAAATTATGAAATGTTATGAAAATGTTGCATCACTATTGGCCTGATGGCACACACACTCTGCAATTCTCTATCAGAGTGACGTGGCCTCCCAGGTCAGATGCAGTAAAGAATAATTTGCTGACCAGCTTTTCAGAGAGAGCAACCTTGGAGGAGGGCTTGCTACACAAGATAAAACTCACTTTAAATTCTAACAGGCTCTAAATATACAAATTAACTTTGATCCTCAGACAAAGCTGAATGGGAGAGACATGAAAATAGGTTTATAAAAGGAGGGGTAACATAATGGCTCTTTGGGGAGAAAATAGCAAAGGGACATTTTTTTTCCTAAGCAGAAGAGTAAGAACTATGTATAGGAGGGGAATGATGAACTCTTAGAAGCTCTGATGTTAACTTCAAATAATACCTAATGAGGAAATCAAAACCGTAAGAAATACACAAACATTTATTATTTTGCCCTCTGTATGTTTAATCACATTAATTAAAACTGCTGCAAGTAGAAAATAAACATCTCAACTTATTTGAAAGAGTTGGGTGAGCTGTTCTGAACAATTTATCTGTGTACTCATTCTATTTCATAGGAACAGGCTAGTGCAGATGTATTTTTCCTTTACTCCACTTAGCCACCCATTCCAGTATTTCTTGGAACACAAGCACCAGATAAAGATTTGATTGCAGATTTGGTTACATTAAAAAGTTTAAGTACTTGACTGCACAGTAGACAGAACCATAATTACCACCAAGTGTAATTTTACATGCTTTACTGTTCTGAATTTAGACTGTGATTATAGTGACTGGAATAAGAAAGATTTCTTTAAGTCAACTGAGCTCAATACTTTATTTGTTTATCTACAGCCTCTGTATTGACTCTGTTCATCCTGCAAGTGCGTCTCAAGTTTTTGTAGTAAGAGATTTCACCCCAAACATTTCTTTGTAAAGTGGCTTTTATTTATTTAGACCTTTAATTAACTCGCTGCCAAGAAATCACAGGTAATTTTCCAGCAACAACTGTACCCTAAGAGAAGTTTTTGCTTGGACAGCCATGATGGTTACAAGTGTCCTTCTTTTTCTGTGGCAGTATTTGCCATCTGGAAAGTGAGCGGGGTTTTTTTTGTGTGTGTAACAGTGTCTTTCAGATACTTTACGTTGGAAGTATTGTCTCTGGTAACTATACCTAGAAATATGTTTAGTGCCAACTTCAAACATTTGCAAACTGTAATAAATATGTATAAATCGTTCAAGGAAATATTTACAAAAATACTCTGAGATGATAAATTGTTTTAGGTGCATAGAATTTCCATTAGAATGCTGCACCAATGAAGAAAACAAAGAAAAACACTCCAGGACAAGAAACAACTTTGTATTAGAAACATCATACAGTAAATATGAAGCCTAAATTTTTGTGCAAGATTTTTCATGTTTGAACTCATAATATATGCATTTTTATGTTACACTGAGGTAACTGTTTTTCATGTATAGAGCTAAAAAGAGGACTCTCTCACTTTCTCAGCATTCCCAAGATTCTCCTTTGCATTACTGTGATGAAATGCTTTAAGGCTTCTCCTCTCTCCCTGTGCAGCTGGAGTGCAAGATGACCACCACCTGACGGGAGATAGGTGAGGTTTTTTAGTATTATACCATCTGTAACTCAGGTCAAAGCCAGCAATATGTAACCATAACTGAAGTGCAGTCCAAGTCCTTAAAACTGATGAGCCTCTGACAGAAAAGGCTAGAAAATTAGGGCCCTTCAATGCGTTTTCTTCAGTAATTTGAAGCCGAGCCTGTAGCTGCAAAATGGATGAGTTATCAAAAACAGATAGATGTTTTTCATCAGCATCCAGAGTGTGGCACACTCCTGACTAAGCCACGGCTCACACCTTTCAGTGCCTCAGCCCACACCGGGTGACAACGGACATGATCTGACAGCATGAACAGCCTCACGGCCCAGGCAGTGACTGTGCTTGACTCCCCCAGCGAGCCCGATGGTCAGTAATTAGCAGTTTCCTTACCCTGCATTCAAAAGAAAGATGCTCTGCACACCAAATATCATGAATCTGCTGAGCTACACATTGGTCTCTATTTCTGACACAGCTGTGCCAAATGCTTTCCTTTCTAAAGCATCTCTGCAGTCATTAAAGCAAAAAAGAAATTGCCTTTCTGCAAACCTAAATGAAATCAGCATTTTTTCCTGACCCTGAGTGAAAATGCATTGTTCTTTGCTACTATTTCACGTTTTCTAGCTTGTTTTTGACTACCCTATGGCAGGGAGCATATTACAGTCACAGAAGGGCAGTGGCAACTGCAACCATGAATACTATGACCCAAGACACACAAAGCCTGTAAATATCACCCCAGCCTCCCGCCAAGGCTTCGTCCGCCATCATCCCACTGCGGCACTGTGGGTCAGCCCCGCAGAGCACACAGCACCCAGCTGCTTACACAGGGGCTGACAGCAGGCTCAGACTTGCCCAGCCATCAGTGAGATTCATGTGCAAACATGATAGTGAAAACTGTACTTGTGTGGGTGTCAGGCTGCGTGACTGGCTAAAACTTTGTGGCACTGCAGTTGTGTGCTACCTTGGACAAATAGTTTGGTTCTTTTTAATTATTATTTAAACATACTGAAAGACCGCATCCAACATTTTTTATCTAAAGACAGTTTGGCATATAGATTAGTTTTAACTTAGGAGATAGAGATACTCAAGGTACCGAAAACAAATGACAGTGCCCAAAATTCACTTTCACAGAAGCCTAACATTTTGGGAGAGAAAAGTACTATTTATCTCTTACACTGAAAACTGAGTGGATGGAAGCATCCCAGACCTCCAGAACACCGGGATCCTTGTCTGTGCCTCTGACTTTAAACTGCCCCACCTTAGCACTGGGGTTCAGGAGGCAGCTATCCATCACCTGCCTCTGTGCTCCTTTCACACCTGAGGGTGACGTCCCCTCATACATAGGTCCTGTGATTTCAGTGTTAGCTGTGAATAGCTCAGCAGCTGAGTAACACCAACCACCACCAGCTCCACCTGGTTTCTCACTACACCTTCACTACACCTAAATCTAGGTTGATTTTGTTCATTGGCTGATGTTATGGCATGTCATAAGCAGTTCTGTCTGTTAATTTGCTAAGAATCCATGGTAGTTACTGCACTGATAGGGGCAGGCTTTGATCTCACTGTTTGTGCTGGGTTTAGACACATTTCAGCACACATATAGATTACCTCAGGCTGACTATGTTGGCAAATTATGGCTTTATATTCTTTAAGTGAATGTTTGGTTCTGGGCTCAATAATCATGAGCAGCAAGTGCCTTTTCCTGACACTACAACAGCCACGAGTGTCTCAGTGAAAAGCTCATCGGCTTTGAACGCACAGGGGGAAATTCTGCAGAGGTCAGGAGAAGCCCAAGGGCCACCTGAGGGTCCCAACCGCCAGCCCCCACACTGACACTGAACTGGTAACACCAGTGCCTGGAAGGGAAGCAGTAGCCTGTCGTTTCTTGTAAAAACATTGATTTGATTCTGTGATTCTGTGATTGATTCTGTGATTCTGTGTGTATAGCAAGACAAAAGGAGCAGGCCGTGAACGCGCTGATCCCTTTGAGCCATTTTCTTTCTGCCTATGATAATATCTTTCAGCTAAGGTTTCATATGCGCTCAAAGGATCAACTCTGTGTTTCAGAGCAGAAGAGCTGCTGATAGGCCTGGATCATACTTTATGCACTTAAATGCCCTGAAGAGGAGCACTGAGGTGCTGAGCACGTCTGGGGCTTCTCCTCTGCAAACCATGGTGTCAACCTCTTCATGCAGGTCTGCAGACATGGATGACTGGCAACACTGGTCTGGAAAGAGGGCAGGGGTGACCGTTTAGCTGATAGCATATACATACCCTGGGACGTTGCCAGAATCTTGGTCTGCTCCTGCAGGCATCGCTCCTAAGCTGGAGTTTATGCCAAAGCTGTGACTGAGTTCTGAGACCGGGCACTTAGGAGAGCTCCAAGACATTTGTTTCTGCTGGGAGTGAGGTAGTTCACTTTAGGACACTTCAGAAGAAGGGAAATAATAATTTGAGAAGAAAAGACAGCTATGATAAAGGTACAGAGAGCTATGAATGGCAAAAGAAAGTCCCAGAAAGCACTGCTAGTCAGCCTTTTTGGTAACAAAAAATAAACTGGCAGCCACTGAATAAAATTAAAAAGCAACACATTGTAAGTGGGTGAAAGGTACTGTTGTTTACAAAAGGTATGATTAAACCATGATATTCACTGCTCCAGAAATTGAGAGGGATGGCCCTGCAGGTTCAAAAAGTGATTCAGCATTTATATAAATAAAAAGAACATCTGCAAGGACACTAGCTAAATACAATTACAAGGGCTATCAATCCTCATGCTTCAGGGCATGGTTACCTGCTGAGGTCAGGAAGAAATTTCTTCATGGTATAGCACTAAAAAGTAAAATGCATTATTGGGCATTGATGGGTATTGAATACCTTTTTAGATGGTCCTTTAATCTGTTCCACTATGCAATTCTTTTGTTCCTCCATATCACAAATCAGTGAAGCATTTAGGTGCGTGCTTAAATTCCATTTTGAAATCAATAGGACTTAAACATGTGCACAAATGTAAGTGCATGATTAAGTGCTTTCCAGAATAGATATATTAAGCAGCTACTTAAATTTTTAGATGTACCAAAGTGTTTTTTTGTTCAGGACTGATGTTTCAGTGCCAAAATCACACATACAAAACCAGTAGAACTTAGTGTATCTCATATATTATCAACTTCACAGAAACTTCATACAACAACATGTTGCCAGTTCTAAAAAACTTCATTCTTTCATCACAAAAAACCTTGAATTTGTGACTATAGCTGTACCGTTCATTCACACAGATAATCCAATATGCATAACACCACAGAAAGTGGTAATGAATGGAGTTAAATCCAGTTGGCGTTTTCCCCCTCAGTTCAAGAAGGACAGGGAGTTGCTTGAAAGAGTCCAGCGCAGAGCCACAAAGATGAT
>NW_010184658.1:0-24321 GCF_000695765.1 Mesitornis unicolor | reverse complement strand
TTGGACTGGATGATCTTTCGAGGTCCCTTCCAACTCCTAAGATTCTGTGATTCTGTGAAAACATCATTCATTATGAATATTGAGCACCATCGCCCCCAACGTTGACCACCTTTTGTGTTACTGTTTCAGGAGGCATGGTTAATTTTTGAATGTCACAAGCTCTCTTGCTCTTAACATTTCTAATACAACGAAGCACTTAGGTACTACTTCTCCCACATGAACACTGACCTGGGCTATGGCAGTAGTTTGCCAGGGACCTGCTAAATTTTAAGATCTCTTGGTGCTTTAAAGTGAGGACGGTGTTCCTAGAAAATTCTCACCAATCCCCCCAAGCTGTAACCCACCTGCATCACCCTTGGCACATCAGGCACCGAGCACAACAGCCCCCATCCATCACTCTGCACCGAGAAGCACATCCACTCAGCCTCTCAGGCAAAACCTGGCATAGATGTGTTGGTGAAGAATGAGTGAGTCCTGCCCAACAGCTCCTCTTTGGAAAAGAAAAATCCCTCATGGAGTCATTTCAGGAGTGGTTGTAAGGAGCTGGCACCTTGGGCCGCTGTAGGTTTTGTTCAGAGCAGAAGACCTCAGAGTAGACCACAGCACAGTGTCCTCTGTGTCCTACCCTTGATTCTTATTTACAAGAAGGGATATTAAATCCCTCATATACCTTAATCAGGCAGCAGGTAACAGCAGCCTGGGAAACAGTGTGCAAAAAGAACTCACTGCAAATGAAAGAACTGGCCCAAATGCAGCAACGCTAATGTAGAGATTTTATTTCGACTGTATTGTGTTGTACAGCACATTTTGTTTGTCACAATGCTATTGAACTGATTTTAGAGTTTTTGGCCAGCACATTGTGATGCTGAAACTCACAAGAGCTAAAAGCAGTTTGGACTAATGGCCTGAACGGAAGGGCCAAGAGTACCTAGTTTCTGGCTTCCTTATTGCTTGCAGTCATTCCAACATGTGCAAATCCAGTTTCTTTTGCCAGCCCAATGGTCACTCTTCCATGTCTGGCAATGACTGCAAGGTACAAGGCAGGGGAGAATCTGAAGCAAGGTGCCTTCTCGTCCCAAAGCCATATTGGTTGTTCCCAGTACGGAAAAGAAGCAGAGTCTGAGTAAGTACACGGTCTTCAGATGATGCTAGCTTTGCTTGCACTATCAGGATTTACAAAACCAGAGGCTAACACATCAAAGTGCAGGAAAGGGTCATTATTCCAGTCCCTCTGATGGAGATGACAAACCATTAGCAAAAAATTTGGGAGATCACAACAGCATAAAGTACTTTGCTTTGTTCACAGGCCAAATGCCCTCACAGGTCCTCTCCCCACATACAAAGTCTCAGCTCATGAGGCGCAGAATATAGCAGACATTTTCATTTAGCTGCAAAGAAATGCTCCACATGTTCAAACTCTTTTTCCTCACTAATATCTGCAGATTTCTGAGGCAGGATGAATATTCCCCAAGGGATCTAACAAGGGATTAAACAAAAGCCCACCTGAAACCCACTTTCTTTCTAAACCTTTTATTCTTCCTAAACCCAGTTCCTTTTCCTTAGAATGAGTTGGGATTACTGCTCTCCAGTTTAAAGCAGAAGTAGAGAGGCAATGACAAGTTGGCAACTCTGAGCTTTGACCACTGTGCAGGAGACCAAAAAAGAGTCAAATTCAAGAGGCATTTTAGGTAGTGCGGGGGCAAATGAACAGATGCCACGCATCACGTTTATCGCTGTAGCTTGGTTGTACATCCTTAAAATGAAAAGCACAGACCGTAGTGTCTATGTCAGCCAGTGTCCTTTCCCACCCCCATTTTGGTATCGATGCTTCATTCTCCCTTCATCGGGTTACATTAAGTGCACAGAAATATATAGCAGCATTTGGACTGAAACCCTCACGTACACCAGACAGCACATTCCAGGAGGTAAAACAACACATTATGGCCTATACCCTCAAGGTACCAAGTTTTCAGGATAAAGAGCAGTAGGAAGTGGAAAGCTGAGGGCAGAAAAGCGGAGGAGGAGCAACACAGGAACACGAGTTCTGTTTCCATGCCAAGAGAGGATCAGGGTGCCATTCCTGTGTTAGCACCAGGCTGTGACATGACCACAGACAAAGCAGACGGGCAGAGCAGAAGTGGAAAAGCCAATCTCCCATCTCCATGCAGTGTTGGGAAGCAGGGGAAAAGTCAAGGGCATTCACCAGTCCTAGCGGAGCATGAAAACAGGCAAAACCTGCTCGGCCCTTTTTCAGCCAGAATTAATTTCTCTTCAACGCTGAAGAGAAGATCAATTAGTGATGGCTAATGAGTCTCGTTCACCATGCTGATCGCAAATCACCCTCATGGAAAGAGAATGAACAGCACAGCTCCAGGCTGAGGCCCTTGCAAAGCATGTGGTACCACCTGGAGCTTGCCCTCTTCCTCCTCGTATAGCAGCCTGCCTTTGTAGGGGGAGTTGGTTCTAAACATGCCTTTCTATTGCTTTGGGGGTACTTTGCACCGGCAATAGCTGTGAAAACATCGCTTTCCAGCTCACAGAAGAAACAGGTTGCAATCCTCTCTCTAGCCCTAGGTCATCAGACTACAAAGTACAGGCCCACGGGTACCCAAGTGGGAACACACACACCATGCTCTAATCTGAGCTCCTCTGCTCCAGACTGACAGTGTGACTGCTAAAGACAGTGCATTCAAGCTTGGTGTTCAAGTGTTGCACCAAAGGCCTTCACAATTACTGTGGAAGCAGTCACCCTTCAAACCCATGAGAGAAAAGGCTGGGCTTCAACAGGTCTCTTGTCTGCCATTCAGCTGGAAGCTGTGGCGATGGGTTTTGTCAGCTGTTGGCTCATAGCACGAGACACTTGGATGTGGTCATAAAAGGAGTTACAGACGAGGACGGGGTCATACAACTGCTGATCAGGGATGGGCAACTTCAGGTAGCAGCAACCAGCACAAAACACATTCCCACAGTTCCTGTCAAGGAGCAAGAAAAGTAGTGAAAAGGGAGTTGGGAACAACAGCAAAACTTCAGCAACACAAAGGATCTGGTTCAGGGGCACAGTACCTGCCTTACTTATGACTCGCCAATACATTTCTTAAAGCATATGCTGTGGTCTCCAGTGCAAGCTAACTGGCTACCACTAAAAAGGGACTATTAGTGCCCAGGAGAAGGGTCAAAGGCCTTGGAAAAATAGAAGCAAGAACAATGTAGAATGGAAATCTGCAGGGAATTTATAAGGCCTAGCAAATAAAAGACCGACCTAAAATTTTCTTTTGGGAGCTGGAGGGAACAAACATCACAGACAGGCATTTTGTGGGGTTTGTCAGAAACAGGCTGAGAAGAGTGGAACTACAGTGATAATATTGTTTACCTGCAGTGATGCCTCCGTTTGGCCAGCCAGAATTCACAATCGCAGTTAAAACAATGCGAGGCCATGTGGTCCGGAACCCACTGCGTGACCTACAGCAGACACCAGTCCTCATCAGCTTTCACAGTAACACCACAATGACCCAGTCTCAGGACCCCAGCAGCGGCGAGATACGACTTTGGACCACAACAGGCTAGCTCGGAGCAAGCCCACCCTACAGGTCCCCTTTTATTGCACACAGCAGCAGCAGAGAATGCATTAAAGGACAGGGTGGCTGCTCTCTGCCTTGCCTCCAGCCCACTCTGCTGCTGTAACCACCAAAGTCAGCTGCACAGGAACATTCTCTCTTGCTGCCATAACAGGACACGTACCTCAGTCTCCTTATCAACAGGCTTCCAGCTCGGTTCTGACAAACAGTCTTCACTATGATCAGAGCAGAAATCCTCAGTGTCACTGCCATCCGATTCCTTCAGACATGTCTGCAAAACAAGACGAAGTCACAGATCCCCTCAGCTGCCCCAGTTGCAGAGCCAAGGGCGTTCCCTGCTCTGGCCACACTCAGTGCTTGTGAGGGGCAAGAGGGGAGCTCCACAGCTCCCCATACAAGAGGATAAAGCATTCATGACCACACAGGAGCCATTCCTTGGCCCTCAAGAAGCTGAGATACCTCTGGGTGGCCTGAGGACCAAATCCTCCCTGAAGCCCCCTCTTTGTGGCTCTCCTGGCTCCAGGATTAATCAGCTCTCTCCTTCTCATCTGAAAGACATGAGGCCATCGGCTGCCTGCAGCTCCCAACGCGAAGCACCACGGGAGCCCGTGTGCTTGGGGGGAGCTTCAGTGGGGGCAGCACAGCAGCAGCCTTGGCCACCCAGGAGCTGTGCCCTGCTCTCAGGTCCTGAGTTGATTATGGTGGCTCCTGCCTGCACAATGCTCATGAGCCAGCGCTGAGCCTGGTACTATGTGGTCCAGCAGGCACCGGGGTGCAGGGCAAGCCCTGATTTTGGTTCCTGACAGCTACCTGGGGGGCAGGGGACAAGTCAAAGTTGATCATAACTCCAGCTCATCCTGACTTTGGAGCCCTTGGGGGTAGGGCTGTTTCTGCTAGTCCATGAGTCCTGCCCAAAAGTTTTTCTTGCAGAGAGTTATGGGGCAGGAGAAAGGAGGAGGAAAAAAAGAAACTCACAGAGAAGAATTGAAATGTCCTTCTGAAGGAAACCCACAGCGACCTCAGCTGCCTGTTTCTAGGGAATAACAGGCCAAGTGGTCTCAGAAGGGCCAAAATGTCCTCTAATTTTTTGTAGCTGAGGCAATCATTGGAGCTGACTGAGGAACATCATTGCTCAAGGTGTAGGAGCACAAAAGGGAAGAGTTTTCAAGTGCAGATTCCAAGAAAAGCCAAGAGATCAGCAGGACACTGTGTAAGTAAAGGTCTGTCAAGGGACGAAGTGACCCAAAGGAGGGCTTAGAAAACCAGCAGTCAACCACGTCCAAGTCAAAGTGTGTCCTTGAGAGGCACTGATAATGTCACTGGTGCAGCATCTCCCCAGGTGCCCTTAGGCCAGGCAAGCCGGGGCACGAGCCCCTGCTCTGCACGTCCTGGCCATGAGATGGACCAACGGCAAGGCCAGCCCGGCGAGCCCGCCTTTCTCACCGCTTGCCCCCTCCTTGCTCCTCTGGGTCACTCTGCAGACACGCATGTACCAGACTTGTAAATCTTCTGTTTTTCTCTCTGAAGAGGGAAGATCTGAGAACATCCCCAGAGATGCAGATTTATCTCCTCCCTGCATTCAACTCATTTTCTCAGCTAAATCCCCTTAGTTCCACCAGGGTTTATCAGGAGTGGATGACTATTTCAAATGAGTTCCAACACATCTATTTCCTATATGTACATCTTTCTACTTTAAAACAGCCTTTTAAAGTGCTGGTGCTTCTTAAACAGCCTTCAGCCTCAGACAGGCATCAAAGGAAGAATGGACCAGTCAGGAGAGCAGGCTGCCTTTTTGTCCTAAGTTTGTAAAGGAATCACAAGATAACAAATTAATCCTCCAACTAATGTGAATATTTCATGCTGAAAGCATTTTCTATAGCATCCAGTCTGAGGATGGTTTTGAGTGTGCATTTGTACGTGGAGTTATTTCCCTGTTCATACTGAGATGGCATCTGGCAGCTATGATGCAAAGGCACCAGTTTTCTTTATTCACAAAGAAACATTTGAAAAGAAGCTCTAAGGGTTGCAAAAGTTTGAAGAACAACGAAGTTTTCCATCCTTAAGTAGAGAAGTGACCAAGAAATAATCAACAATGTCTGTGCGGTATTATATAACCATAAACTTTTACAAAGTTTAAAGAATAAAGACTACAAAGCATCTACTAAAGAACAGAATGTAAATAGGGGGATTTTTATAATTGCTTATGGGGCTTTAAAGAGAAAAAGGGATGAAGAGGCTTCATTTCCCAAAGGAGTTCATGGCTCTACAACTTGACTGCAACCACCTTTCTTTGGAGTGATGAGCAGAGCGTTGTGACAGAACTTTCCACTGCAACATACTGTTTCTACCCTAAAAAGAAACCCAAGAAGTTTATTTTCTTGCTTTGAAGGTCAGACTTTTCCCCAGCTGGATTCTCATCAGGGATCTTCTCACTTGAGACGATGCTCTTTTTGGCTGACTCTGTTTGGGCCCAGCTGTCTCCAGATTTGGAAGCTCTATTTGCAGTGTATCTGTGCAGCACCACGCCACTAACACCAGCACTCGTGACCATCTTTCTAGGTCAACAATAAAGGGAAGAATAATTTTGATGCTGCAGCCCAGGACAGGCACCTCGGAGGTGAAACACATCAGCTTGTGCCCAAGGAGGTGGCACTGGCAGACATGTTTGTTGTTTAATCCTCGTTGAGACAGCACTGAGATGGTTTCAGCAATGGATTTCCTTGGTGGGTTCAACTTTTTGCTTAGCAAACAGATCATTTGCCACCATCCCAAGCATAAAAGTAATTTTATGTGCCTCCTGACCTGTGTAGGACAAGTTTGCAGTAACCCAGAATTAGATCCCAAGGTTTCACTGCTTATTTCCAGCAGCCTCCCTGAGAGGCTGTGCATCAAGGACGGCTCCTAGCACCCTTCCAGCAACCCTGTCCCTTGCTCAGCTCTGCTGTTTCTCCTTTGAGCAGAAATCTGTCTCACTGACAATGTCCTCTCACAGACAAAAGGGCAGGAAATGCGAATGAGTGTGGGACAGGAGATGGAGAGAAGGCACTGCTCCTGATCCAGGCTGGACAGGGAAAGGAGAGCCCTAGGCAGGACAAGGGGAACTTGGGGATGCTGGTGTAGGTGAGGAAGGATGGGGACCTAGGGGAAGCACAACATTGGCTAAGGGCTGGCAGTGGGGAGCAGGGGGACAGATGGGCTCCTGATAGGGGGAGGGGTGGGCAGCGATGATGGTTCCCATCACACACTCCCCACTTGAATGCTAAAACCACCAGCCATGGCTGTAGTGGGAGACAGGTAGATGATGGTCAGGCTCCACTACCAGGAGCTTGAGACTTGTAAGAAAGCTTCCACCTGGCTGTGATTAAAGCCTTCAGACTTGGAGGAGCTGAAGCTGAACTGACCTCCCATCTCGAGGTCATCTGTGGTGATACCTTGACAGCGACACCATCCCATTGCTGAGGTTCACAGCATTAATAGGCTCCCAGGCACACTTCTCTGTTGAGGACAGACTGTCCTCATTGCTGATGGCTCGCTACCCCAGTTTTGGTGTCTCACAGAACAGGATGGGCCATCAGTCGCTGCAAATATAGCCCTTTCCTTCCCAGCAGAGCCGATCGTTCAGCCTACGACTTGGGTGTCCTTTCAAGCCTCAAACCACTCTTCAGGAAATCTGTGGTGCCCTCGGGGACGCTGTGCTCACATTGCCCAAATGCAGGACTGCCATCTCCGGGGCAGTTGGAAAACCTGGTGTGCCACAGCCCCAGAAAACCATCCCAGAATAACTCAGGGGCCACTTGGCTGAGAAGCCCAGTGATGGCCGGTGCTGCCCATGAAGACAAAACCTTTGGGTACTTCAAAAAGCAGCTGTTGTAGCAGCTGCAGGGTCAGTTAACAGTTCTGTTGCCAGCGTGTGTTTAACTATTCCGACCACTGAGCAACGTGGTTTTGCTCTAGTGCAAAAATTTGCAGTACATTGTATAGTGAAAGTCCCTGGAGAGCCACCTGGGCTCAAACAGACACCCTTCCTTGTGGTCTGACAAAATGATACGTGATGAAGCCAAGCCTCATGGGAAGCACCCTGCATCCCTTTGTCACTGGTGGCGAGCTGCCTGTGCATTGAAAATGGCTCTCACAGTTCCTTACAGGCTTAACAGGAACCTTCAACAGCCATTCTTAAACTCGCCACTAGATTTACGGCATTAAATCTTCATTCTGGCAGATGCAGTATATAAGAACAAGTGTGACAATAATAAAGCTTTAGATACCTCAACATTAATTCTATGATCTGTATGTACGTGCAGAAATTTGGGGAAGACACTTACTTGGAATAGAAAAACTATGGAGGCACTGGCAGTGCTCCTGGAGAATAATTTAGGTGTTCTAAATCCCTGTTTGCTTGGCATGGTAGGATGATAGCAGGGAGCTGAGGAGGCCAGTGGCTCCTGCTCCTACCACACACCAGTCAGGATGGGCAGGGGCAGTTTTGACAGCACCATGGGAGGGTACGGAGAGATGAGGGTCAACGAAGAGCATTTGTCTGGCCAAAGCTGAGCAGAGAATGCACCACGGGAGCAGACAAGGAGGCTTGAATTGCGTGGGCAGACTTGGAGATGACCGGGCTGAGACTCAGCCAAGGACAGCAGGCTCTGATGTGCCTCTTCCTGTAGGAAGGACAAGCCCAAATTTAGTCCAAACATAGAAGCCAGGTAAAAGATACCAAGTGTAGCAATGCAGTGGGAAGAGACAGAGAGAGACCATGCCCAGCAGCCCTTTATGATCAGAGAAGCCTGTTAATACCCACTCCATGACTACATTTCTCCTATTAAGTGACCCTCTGAAGTAATTTCTTGCTGCACAACATAGCACTTGCACCAGAAAATACCAGGAGATGAGCTTTGTGCTGCTCAGCAACCACGGGTGAGGTCCAGCAGTCACCCAGACACCCCGGCTCCCTGCAGCACCTGGTGCAGCTGATTTCTGTCACCAGAAAAATACTTTTCCTTCTCTCTAAGCATACTGTTGGATCCGTACATTGCATCATGTGGAGAGGGAGGGATGCATTTGTAGCAGCATCCATTAATAGGCACTCTTATATTTCAATTAACTTTATCCTTATGTTACAGTCTTACCACTGTCTTCTGCCTGTTAAACAGTCATTTTAAATGCTATGGAAAATACAGTTGATTTCTATATGCCAACAGACACTATGTTCTGTGCGTTAACTGATGTGCTACAGGAATACTCAAAGTACAAACCTCTCAGCTTCTGAGATAAATGGCAAATAAATGCCCTGTGAAGTTAAATGCTTTTATAACTCCACCAGCAGAAATTATGTGATCCTTCTTCTAATAGAGCAATCTGGTAGATATATGATAATAATCTGGTAATTACATGTGCAATCCGGTAAATACGAAATGTGAGATGCAGATACTCTCAGGCCTGCTGCAGAAATGGATGACACCGTGACTCTGCTGCTCAGGAACAGATCTGGTTCCAGTTTGTGCGTCCACTCGTGACAACCCGCCCAGGAAAACAGCACCCAGTGCAAGTGGGTGACCGAGTGCATGTGTGCCCTGCAGACAGCACATGGGAAAGGCTGAGAAGCAGAGGGACAGGAGCCACAAGAAGTGGACTTCAGAGGGGACTGCAGCTCCCAGGGCTGGAGACAGCACAGAAACCTGAGCTTTGATTGAGTTGGCTTTTATGAGCTCTGTTAACTTATACTGGAGTAAATGATAATTCTTAATAAGCTTCAATCCCACTTTGGGACAGCTTCAGGATTTAAACAATATGTAATTTATACATAAAAGGGATCACTGAGGACCAAAAGCCACTGGAAAAGCCACAAATATATCAAAATCAGCCGAGTCCTGCTCCTGTTTCTCACCAGAGATATCTTCCACAGAGATATGAATACTTGTCAAACACAAAAGCTACGTATTTTTATATTTAAAGAGCGATGAAATTTTCTGTGTTATACATATTTGTAGGAACATAAAATTGACATCTCCTCGTATCTTGGTACAGCTGAGGCCTGAGGATGAAACATGAGAAAACTCAATGAGTACCCGCAGCAGTTTAAAACAGCGATATATCTGAATAATCATCTTTGGCATTACACCCAAGGAAGTCAGTGGTGAGTTACACACACTCTAAGGTCCCTTCATACTGCTAAAGAGATGGGAAAAGGGCTTTGTGTTCTTGAGACCTGGGCTGTAAGTGAGCATTGCTGAGGAGATCTCCATCAAACCAAAATGGGTTTTATTTCATTCAGTCCAAAGTGAGAGCATGAACTTTAATTAACTCAACAGCTGTCAAGGGCTTGGAGACTTGTAAATTAATGGTGCTGGCTGCACAACTGCAGAGCATCAGTGGTACAGCCTGTCCCACCATGCTGGAGACTGGCAGGGAGCAAGAAGAGCTGGGTAAGAAACTTCCCTGCCCTCCTGGTTCTGTGCCAGTGCCAGGGGAATTCCTCACCGTGTCTGCAAAAAAATGCCAGGGCTCAGAAAAAGCACCAGCCCGAGCTGCCCGGTGAAAAATGCCAGGGCTCAGAAAAAGCACCAGCCGGAGCTGCCGGGTGCATCACAGACGTTGGCCATTTCCAGCAAGCTCCTCACATGGAGCTGCAGTGTGCAGTTTAGGACTAGGAAGGGAAATGCAGTCAGCTCAGGGAGCTGCAGAGCATCTCTCCTGGGAAATGATAGTACAAAACGTACCTTTTTCCACATGCACAGCCAAGCTTCATTTATGCAGGATTGTAGCTAAGCGCTGTGTCTGCCATGCAGCGGCCAGTACCACCCAAAGCCCTGAGCTTCTGGCAGCAGAAGAGCAGCAACACAGGGATGTCACTTAGGGAGGACACCAGAACAAGCCCTCTCGGGATCCACAGGCATGGAGAACCAGGATGCAAGATACTGTCAACCCTAAGTACACTTCTGCATATCAAGCAGAGCCACGTCTCCCTGCTAGCTTGCATGTGACATAGCTGAGCTGGTGTGAAGTTATCTCTGACCAAGGGAAGAGAACCCACATCATCGAGTAGGTGCCAGTTTCTCCGATAAGGCACATGGATTCTTAGAAGGAGCACACCAAAAAGTGGAGCTCTTCAGGACATACCTTCACAATGGGCTTTGTGGCCCTCAGATATCAAATCCTGTGTGGGTGTCGTGGTCTAGGGCTGGGCTGGCCACTAAATCCTGGACAGACGCTCTCTATTAAGCCCTCTCTCCTCCCCAGAAGGGAAAAGTGAATAAGGAAGAGAGACTTTACAGGTTAGAAAACAAAACTAACAGATTTAATAAAGCAGTAATACTAATACTACAGGATAATAATGAAATATATACAAATATGTACAAATATATATAAAACCAAAATAAAACCCTCCCCCCTCCCTACCCCAATGACGAATACGTCACCAGAGGCTCTGCGGAGCCGGACACTGGGAAAGTCCCAGTCCGGACTCAGCTTTGGCCACTGAAAGGGGTCGAGACATAAGGAAGAGTCCAAGATGGAAGGATCACAAGACCCTCGTGATCCCTTGGCTTTATACTGAGTATGACGCATGTGGGATGGAATACCTCATTGGTCAGTTTTGGGTCCGCTCCTCCCTGTAGGTGCAGAACGGCACCCATGGTGAGACAGTCGCCTTGTGATTACCACTTGTATCAGTACACACTGTCTGGAAAAACATGCTGTTAGTTTCAAGTTCAGCCACTTGGAAGAGGCTGAGCTGAAAAGTAAAATCACTAAATAGAAAATTAGTTCTATTCATCTCAAACCAGGACAGTGGGTACAGAACATCTAATGCTGAACTGTCTTAACTCACAGTCCTTGTCCCAAAACCTGGATTCCCTTCCCTGTCCTCCCTGGGAGAAGGACTGTTGGGACAGATCTTCCTTCTCTTCTTTCTAATACAATGAGGGCACACCGAACAAATAGCTAAACTCAAAAAGCCACAATGAGCAGCGAAACCCTCCCAGGACAGAAGATGCAACACCTGAAGCAGTAACTGGAGACGTAGGTCAGTCTGTCTGTGCATTATGATCCGCTCTTGTATTTCACAGATGTTTAGGGACAATTCTGCATGAAATATGAACCTGCCACAACGCAGGGGGACCCACGTGGCCCTCCTGTGCATGACTAAAGAACAAAACCTTTTGGCTTTTGTCAGGCCAAGAAAAGCAATCTAGTGGCATTTCAACGGCACCAGTCCCTCATGTTCCCAGGCACAGCTGCTTCCCACCACGGACACCCAGCTCTGCACTGAGGACAAGATGCCGTTTTCTTCACCTTTGGACTTCACACTTTGGACTTGGTTTGCCAATGGGATCTTCTCAAGTCTCTTCCAAATCCATCTTCTCTGTCTCCCAAACCCATCTTTTTCCTGGGGTGAGCCTCTCGTCAGGACACGCAGACTGAGCTGTGAGAGGTCTTGAAAGAAGTGAAGCACAGCACAAAGCCCCTGCGGCCCTGGAGGACATGGTCAAGCTGCCCAGAAGGGAGGCAGGAGATTGGAAGCTAGTGCAGACCCTGCTTCAGGGTGTCCAATCCTGGGAGAGGGGCAAAGGGAGCAGCCAGCAGGGCCTGCCAGAGGAGGTGGTGTGAGGAAGGTGGACTAGAGGTGGCCACTATAAAAGCTGTGCATGGGAAGTGCCCTAGCAGGAGCATCCAGGTGTGGAGAAGGACAGGAGGAGCAGGCAGTGCAACTATGGAGTGCAGTGGAGTATGGGATCATGAGGGGGAAGAGAAAGGAGGATGCTTCGGCTAGGCATGTGAAAGGACTTCAACTGGCAAAGGAAAAGCCTTGATTACCAACAGTCATTTTACTAACAAAAATTTTGAAAGAAATTAATGTTTAGGTGGGTAATTCAAATATGGAAAATGAAACAGCAAGCTCTGCTCATGCCTTGGCTTCAAGGCAGTGAAGAGGTTGAGGAAGATCACTTTGCAGAGTGCAGCAGTGTACTCCCTGCAGAGTACACACAGGCAGTGGTGCATCTTCATTTTGGCTACAGAAGTGGGGAACTGGCACCGCAGGGGTAAGGGGAAGCACAACTGTCTTACAGCGACAGAAACCAGGAAGGCTCTTTGCAATGCAGCAAGACAGACAAGTACACTCTTGCACCTAGAGGGTTGCAAAAAACACGTCTGAGGCTCTTAGAGACATGATAACATCTACCCACAAAAGGTTATGTAGCTTCTTTGAAGACATATCTGTTCCTTAAACCCTGCACAAATGCCACCCACCACTTTAGGCATACTGCACCTAGGGGGGGATTTTCCTAGGCTCTGACCATACCTAAATGCTGCAACATTTGGGAAACATCCAGCTCCACTGTTTCAGTTTCTTCCTGTCAGGCTGGCTCCATGTTCCTCTCTGCACCCATCGCAGCCTGACCTCAACGCTCATGGGCCTGGCAGCAAGAATGGGCCTCAGCGATGAGAACAGCAGCGTCCAATGCTCTGTCCTGCAGAAACACCACATCCAAAACAATTCAAGCTCGTATTTGGCTTTTAATGGCCCCAGGGCATTAATGGCCCCTAGCCATGCTGTCATCCTGTGCAGACTTTCTCCTTCCTGTTGTTCCCAGCCAAGGAACTTTCTGCTGAGAAGTTCCTGTGGTACGCAAGTTTGTACTCCACACTGTTTTGTTTCTTCTGAAGGAAACTCCTCCTGATCCTCCTGTACCTGACCCTTCTCTGTCCTCACAGCCTCTCTCAACCTTGTACGCTGCATGATAAAGTAACAGAATTAAGGCATTCTCTCAAACAAATTACTCTTGAATCTTTCTCTACCCCGATTCCCACTCCAATAAATTGACATCTTCTATTTAGCAAGGTACTTATACCTACCTACCTTATCACTTGTACATACTGCTCTGAAAGTCGGGGGACTTTTCAAAACAACCAGATGAACCTTCAATAAAGCATCATCACACTTTACCCCACGTTTCATGCATTTTCCCCTTCCCATGTGCTCAGGAGCAAGGGGTTTGCCTGGAGTCAGGTGGCCAAATGCCAAACCAGTGGGACAGACAGGAAGTGGAGAGGTTCAGGGCTGGCAGTGAATCCCCATGGAGCTGGGATATCTCCATCTGCTGTCACTGATGGCTGGCAGGCTGGAGAGCAAGGGACATTTGCTGTTGTCATCTTCTCTCTTCAGTACTGGATGAAGCCTTTGGGATAAAGCAGTAACCCCCATGTTGATGTTTTATGCAGTTATGCTCTTTCAGCAGAGATTCATAATGGAAGGATGTAACGTTTATACTCCAGGTCGTACAAAGGCTGCACTTAACTTTATGGGTAGTTTGGGGAGTTGAATTTAGCCTGCACAGCTCCAACTAGATTGCTGCTTTTAGATTGATAGGATTGAGGGGCTGGAGCATGTCCAGAGAAGGGCAATGGAGCTGGTGAAGGGTCTGGAGCACAAGAATGATGGGGAGCAGCTGAGGGAACTGGAGGGGGGTGTTCAGCCTACAGAAGAGGAGGCTGAGCAGAGACATTATCGCCCCCTACAGCTCCCTGAAAGGAAAACTGAAAATTCTTCAGCATTCTGTATGGTAGCCCAGCTGTGTATGGTGGCAGTTTTAGGGGCTGTTTAGATTAAGTCCCATGTTTTCTGTTACCCTGGAACTTGTTGGTTAATCACAAGCTTGACTTGGCATTGATGTGCTCCATAAAATGTTTTGCACTTCTGTCTGGCTTTCATCTAAAGATTTTAATAAACTTTATTACTTTTATCTTCACAGCCAACCCTTCAGTTGCAAAGCTGTTGTCTGTATTGTACAGAAAGTGTGACAGATTAAATCTGGTTTGCCTGATTTCAACGCTTTTCTTGAGGAGTGGAATCAGCATTCATGTCCCAGGACAATACATCTTACTAGTTTATTTGGAATTTACCTTCTATTAAGGTAGCTATACCCCATTCTGTATTTTTTTTCTCATGTTGATGCTGAAGTAATTATTTATGTCATCCACGGGAGGGCAGCAAGAAGTTTAAAATCTCATATGATACATATTTTAATGTTGCAGGGAGCCATTCAGACCTCCAATTTACATTGCAAGGAAAATGCCATTTAAAATTTTCTTTTTGTTCCAAATCAAAATGAGGAGTCAAAACAGCATTCTTTTTACCTGCAGTAAAAAACTTCTGGGAAAATGGAACTTTAAAATGTTGTAACATTTTGTTCCATCTTGGTCCGACGGGTTCTCCTCTTGGGCACATCTCAGTTTGAGTGCTTGGAGTCATAGAGTTCCACGTGGAACAGATGTTCTGAGTTTTTCTTCCACATTCTTTTAAGAAGAAAAGATGCAACCAACACAGTTAAGACCGTACCACACCTAGACCATAAAGGCCAACAGAAGCACAGGAACCGAGGCCTGCCCTTCACGAGGTATTTCATCAGCTCACACAAAATGGATCACTGGAAACTGCCTAAGAATCCAAAATGCCTTTGCTCAGTCCGTTCCAGCCTGGCATTAAACATTTCCTAGATAGAAAATTTAAAAATGGAAGAAAAATTTAAATGTTCCTTCAAGAAAGCCTCAATCAGTGAAAAGTGCCTTGCCCACTGGAAAAAGCAATGATAGGAAATTCCTAAAGATGCTCATTATGGAAGTGTTATAGGCATAAGAAATTTTAGCTGGCTAAAGTAGGCTTTTGTCTTAACACTAGAGCTAAAAGATCACTGTGACCTCTACAAGTTGAGAAGAATGGACCAGGGAAGGATATGTGTATACAGGTGTTCAGGACGGGTATAAGAAGAATGGACCATGGTGGGATATGTGTATACAGGTGCTTAGGATGGGTATAAGAAGAATGGGCCATAACTTTTCTTTCTATGTCAAAATTCATATGCGGGTAGTTCAATGTCTTATGTGGGGTGATAGCGGGGAACCAATCAGGGTGAGGTGAGGGGTACAGTAAAAGGTGATCATTTTATGCATGCTAGAATGATTTTGCTATTGTTAGGAAATGAATAAATAGGCTGTGAAATTGTATGGGCGTTGGAACACACCTTTGAGGGGCTACCCTCTGTGTTCCCCAGCGCTGCAAATAAAGAAGTGCCTGCTTATCTGCAACTGCGTAGATAAGTTTTTCTCGTTGTGATTGCAACCCCGTCAACACTAGAATGAAAGATTTTTCTTACCTATCAAATGGTATGAAACCAGAAGGAGCCAGGTTATTCTAGTAGTAATTCATCACTTCCTGTTGTTTTTCTTTGGCTTTGTTTTAAAAAGGACTAACCAGCCGGGAATGTTCACATAGAAAGAATTTGATCAGTTGGCCTCAAGAATAGACAGCTTCAGTCTCATGACATATAACTATTCAACACCACAACGGTAAGACTCCATCTAACATTTGAAAAAGATTGCTGAAGGAACTTGCTCAGTTAAGTTACTATTAAATCTACAGTATGAGTTCATTTTTTTTAGTAAAGTGGATGGTGTGTTTTAACTGTATCAGATACTATAGTTTTAGTATTGGTTTTGGTTTAGTAATTAGGATAGGTGATTTTTTTAACAAGCCAATAACTGAAGACATTGTTTAACAGCTAGATGTGGCAGCCAGATCCTGTGAATACTTTTAGTCTGAGAAAGGGATTTGATAACAATAATTCAAATCTTTTTCATTTGAATTTGCTTTGTTTGGTCTGATTATATGAAATAGAGGATAATACTTATGTTTTCTCACATTTTTTTTGCCTTGAAATATGAACACAATTTCCAGCAACACTCCTATACTGTATTAGGATATTGAATTTTAATGGCATAGGTATCCTGAAGGCTTTGAGGCAGATAATTGAGGAGTTCAAGATGGTATTTGTAAGACTAGAATATGCTTCTTATGGTCGCAATAAAGCTTGCACTCCTTCTGATGAGATAGGAATGGAATGAGCATGATATCCTGATACTGTATATATGACAATTCAATTGCCCTGTATGTAAAGGCTCTACTCTTTTTCTTAAAGTAGCTTTTTGTTAGGTAATTGTCTATTTAGGGTTTTATCCATAAATAAGTGTTAAACAATAATTGAAACCTGTATTGTTTACCAGTCATTGACTTTATAGTCTTTCTTTCTGAAAGAAACATACTGGGGTTTGTCCCAGTATGATGTACCAGTTTACAGTAAAAACATTGAAGATGGTATTGAAGCACAACTGAAGTCATACAGAGCTTTGAATTATCCTGTGGGCATTGTGCCAGGCCCAGTGACAGAGCTAAGTGGAAACCTCTTCTTACCCACCATAGGAAGGTTTGTGTCTTTTCACCTTAGAAATTAATCACAAAGTCAAGAGTGGGGCACTTAGGTTTCGTGCATCAGTACTTAACCCACTAACAAATGTGCATTTAACCTTCATAGGACTATAGGTTAACCTTCACTGATTTTTATGTGCCATTGTTTGCTCTTTACAATTACACTTGTCCAAAGAGAAGGCTGAGAATGAATGTGTGCTGTTTCTGACAACCTGTTTAATTTTTGCAAACTCGGCAGACCTGGCCCAAGTTCCCCTCTTCCCTGGGTACGAGCCTGTGTTCAAGTACTGGATCCTGATTCAAAATGGAGGAATAAAATACTTCTAGGACTGAATTTCTATGGTATGGATTATTCTGCTTTGGGAGCCTCTGGAGAGCCAATCCTTGGTAGCAGGTAAAACTTCTCTGGTTAGTAAGTGCTTATGTATGATATATTCTCACAAAACTCAGAAATTCACAGATACTCTTGTTTAGAAATCTGGATGTGTTAGTAACATAGAAATGGCAAAAGTCATAAATCTACACATGAAATAGTAGCTCAACAGTTAAGAGTAAGACCTGTAAACTTGTCCCTCTACAGAAGTGCAGATAGATAGCACAGTTATATTGCCAGAATTCCTGTGGAAAATTGGTTTGTGTAATTTTCTCTCTTTCCTCTATCCATGTTTGTACATGCAGTTTGCCATCTTTCTGTTAAAATGTTCTGCAGTTTTCTCTTACGCTCTATTTCATTACAGAAGTTCATGCAGTTGACTTGAAGATTGTTTCTCTCAACCCCTGAAGTTGTTACCTGTTACTTTGAAATTTGGTACTAGTTTCAAACAGTAATATGCCACCAAGTTTCTTTTGAGTAGAAAAAGCTGCAATAAGCTCACCTGGAGACAGAAGTATCTATAACAAGATAAAGGGAAGCATTTCAAAGACAGACAGAATTTTATATTGATTTTCAGAGGAAAATGGTTGTTTTAGTTTAGGGTAATAACCACCTATAATAACAGTGAGACTTGTAGAAATACAGTCAGTGTATAGTACATCGAGCCAGTGTTTTTTTGGCAGGAAAATCAGGTTTCTTCAGAAGTTTGTTATTAATTTTTAAAATAGAACCAAGCCAAGTGGAAACAAACCTAAAGGCACAAGAGGTGAGTGTTCTTACCGTCACAGGTCACCAAGTTCATTACACCAGGGTATTTCAATATAGTAACAGATTGCTTGTTAGGCTTTGAAATATTATCTAATGTGGATCCTGTAAGGTAAGGGCCTGATTTTTTTATGTCCATGCCTTCAGTTACACAAACATGTTGTCATCATTGCACTTGCCTCTACTATCTTCCTGCTTCACCTTGGCTGTTCGCAGGGGTATAATGCTGTATACAGGCTGAATAACAGACAATGACTATAGAGTGGGGAAAATAATGCCATTACCTACAGTGAAAGGTATATAGTGAGTATATCAGAATGGTTTCTGTAAAGTTAGTTGTAGTGGTTAGCCAGGAAAAATACTAAATAGTCAAAGCCTAATTATAGACACTTAGCACAAGTAATGTAGCTTCACTGTGATATTTACAATTCCTTTGCAGGCAGGAGGATTGCTATCTGGAAGAATAAAAGGATCTTGCTTTTTTCTGAACTGAAACTTTTGGAATCAAGTTTCCACTTGAAAACATACTGGATGGAATCTACTTTTACTTTTCATAGATTCTTCTGGACTGTATTATAGTATTAATTCATGATTCTTTTTAATTAATGGCAAAAATATCCTAGCCAAGAGTCATGTATGATTAATCTAAATTTTACCAAAAGAGGCTATATTTACCTGTATGTAGGGCACTGGCACACAGTACGAGATAATATGTTTTATGCAGAGAATGATCCTGTTAACATAGTCTTCATTGGCAGACCATGGTATCGCAATTTTCCAGTTATCTACTAGAAACAAGATTCTGGACAAAGTCCAGAGTTTATACATAAAACACATGAATTTCTCACTTTGCTTCCTTACCTATTAAACATAAGTCAGTGGTTAAGTCTGTTTTTCCAGAAATATTTTTTTGAGCATGCTCAGTTATGTATCGGTCTTTGCTGTATATCTCACGTGTAATAAGGTAATAGTTCAAGGTAAACCTCCTGCAAGGAGAAGAGAAGGCTCCTGGGAGACCTTATAGGGGCCTTCCAGTACCTGAAGGGGTCCTACAAGACATCTGGGAAGGGACTGTTTACAAGGGTGTGTAGTCAAGGGGCAGTGGTTTTAAACTAGAGCAGTGTAGATTTAGATTAGATATTAGGAAGAAGCTCTTCACTATGAGGGTGGTAGATCACTGGAACAGGTTGCTCAGTGAGATGGTGGAGGCCCCCATCCCTGGAAACATTCAAGGACAGGTTTGATGGGTCTTTGAGCAACCTGATCTAGTTAAAGACGTCACTGCTCACTGCAGGGAGGGTTGGACTAGATGACCTGTAAAGGTGTCTTCCAACAAGACACATTCTGTGATTCTGTAAACCAGCTTCAAAATAGGCCAAGCTATAAAAGACAGAAGGAAAAAAATATGTATTTTCTATGTAAAGGAAACAGAAAAAAAAGATTTTTAGTGTAAGATAAGCCTGGATGCATTCCTACGTGACCTAGTCTAGGTGATCCTGCTCTGGCAGGCGCATTGGACTAGATCTTTCAAGGTCCCTTCCAACTCCTAATATTCTGTAAGCTTTCTGCCATTTAATTGGTACAGGCTATTTGTAAGGAAGTCCTAGTTTCTGGCATTTGTGAATCTTTGAAAACTATCACTGTCACATCTAATTGAATACCACAATAGGCACAGCTTGTTCAGAGATGCTTTTACCTCCTCTCCAAAACACATTCCTTTTTATTCCACTATTACTCTGGCTACACATGGCTGAGGCTGATCCTATTCCTTCTCATTTTTTTTTATCTGCTTCATACTACATAAAAAGGTTGCTCAGAAGCTCTGTCCAGTGTAGAAGTGGATGGCATGATTTATTTATTTTTCTCACCTTTGCTCCTTAGTGAATCTGAGCTTCTTGTTTGTTGGAGACTGTAGTACAGTGTTAGTCATGACCTGCAAAAAGTGCTGAAGGTTTGAGTCATAGCTCCTTTAAGGCACCTTCCATATGTTGTAGTGATAGTCATATTAAGCTAAAGTACTGGTATCAAAATTAATTCAAAATCTATTCAGTTAAATGCAGTATGGTGCAGATCAACTTATTTTGTTGTAGGTTTATCTTCAGGTGTTTACATCTGAAATTTATTGTGTAGACACATTTCCAACATGCCAGTGCTCCTTGGCACACTGTAAGATGCACACTGTCTTGTTGAAGCATATTCATTGGAATCTGACCATCTTTAAGAAGAGAGCTGGAGAAATATAAGCTTCAGTGGCAAACTGTATATTCTCAAGTCATTTTATGTAAATGTAGTATGCATGTAAACTGATTATTAGTATAGCTTATACATAGGTTTACATGCAGAGTGTGTAAGCCTTTGCTGGTCTCACATTCGTGTTTTTCTTTAGGATGGGAATTAGGTGATGGAAAGAGTCTCTAAATGTAGCTAGATTTCATGCACTGAATAGTTTTTCAGTCTAGAAGTTCAGAAAATAACTTTCAGTAACATTCCTACTTGTATAAGATATTATCTGGCAGTGTCTTTTATTGCAGAATATAATCTAAAGGTAGAAGGCAGAAAATGGCTACTATTTTCCTGAAAAGATATACAACCTTTCCATGTAATATCCTTTTTCCTTCATACATGCCATAAAAAATAGCATGCCCATGTGTATGTGTATATGTATATCAGGATTAAATGAAATCAATTTTTCCTTTACAACACGATATAGGTTGTTGTTACAGTAGAAACTACAGCTTATATTTACAGTAACAATGTGTTCATCTTGCAGCTCGGTCACAAGTATTATTTGTTAATACAGTGAGTCAATCTCAGATATTATAATGCATTCTGGTGCTTTAATCAACCAAGTGCCATTGTTGTTTAGCTGCAGGGAAGTTACATTCCTGTGTATATTTAGTTCTGACAAAATTTGTATAAAATGCCAAGCCTGAAATAAAGGAGTTGTGCCTGTGATTCCCCCAGTCACCTCTAGTGTTTCTGGCAATGCTTTTTGCCTACTGGCAAAAAAAAAATAGCTTACAAAAAATAATAACAAAAATTGGTCTTAGAGTCAAAGCATCTCCAGTTGGAAGTCCTCGTTCTTGCTCAGTGATGGTGATGGTCACATAGCCGAGCAGCGCCACTTTCCGTGCAACGCTCCCTGACTTCAGATGCAAGAGATAGGAGCCAAGACAAAAATAAAAGCAACACTGGATGGCATACCTAATAAACTCTCCCTCCAGACAGAGAGCCCTCGGTATAACAAAAGCACTTCAAATACGGTTTGGCCAGAAGTGTCAGAAAATTGGTCTTTTGCAAGCATTTCTTCTCTTTGCAATTCGAGGCCTCCAGTGAGCAGACAGCTTTCTTCCCCATTGAAGTGTGTTTAAAATGGACGTCTGCAATTACTTGCACAAACAGACTTCTG
The DNA here is from genome assembly GCF_000695765.1 of Mesitornis unicolor. Lineage (NCBI taxonomy): Eukaryota > Metazoa > Chordata > Aves > Mesitornithiformes > Mesitornithidae > Mesitornis > Mesitornis unicolor. The sequence continues at coordinate 2,938 of NW_010184658.1, read as the reverse complement.
AGACCATTAATCTCATGACCTCTGTTACCGCTGTATTAAATCAGTATTATAACCTGTGATTTTTCTGTGTAAGATTTTTATGCAAATGTCTGTTTCATGCAATTTGGGAGAGGAAACAGGTTTAGAAATTAGCAGTTCTCCGTTCACATTTTCATTCATAATGTATCTGCTTTTAACTGCCTTGCCTACAACCTTAAGGTAACATCTAATATGGAAAAAAAAAGCACCAAGTCTGAATCTACAATGTGCAGGTAGTAGAGTTACTAGTGGGAAGTAAGGCTTTCAGCTTAACGTTGCTCGTGTAATCAAAGGCTTTACTGAGAGAAAGATGTAGTAACTATTCAATATCTTTTAAAAAGTATCTTAGACACCTCCATCTCATTCCTTACAAAGCTAGAAGAATACATCACGTAATCTCTGTATTCTCCTCTGGGAAGCCCCAGATATTCCTGTTCCTCTAATTGTCCCAGAACTCTCAAAGAGAAATTTTAGGAAGATTTAGGACATTGGAAAGAATATGAAGCAGCCCTGCAGCATCTCACTGTCAGCAAGCCCTAAGTCAGCTGTAGAAACTATTATAAATTTGGTCTTCAGATGAAACAGAGCACCACACAACCAACCAAGCTGAGTTTCACATCACCAAACAAGAGAGAAAAAGACATCCAGTATTTGGAGGTTAAAAAGTCCTCACAAGCCCAAAGGCTCAATCACATGCTCTTGACCTAGAGAATGAAATAGATTGAAACAGTGCATGTCAAATTAACACTTGCTCGCTGCCACCAAGTGTAGATCAGACACAATGCAAGGACATATGTTTCTGCAGTTAAAAGAAGCTTCATAGACAGCATTGCACCACCTGTAAGCATTGCCCCAGTGCTGTGTGACTGCATCCATCGTTACAGAACTTACTCTACTAGGGCAAAGGTAGTATGGCAGAAAGCAATAAGGACATGAGCTCCTTACAGGATAAAACCAAAAGTGAACTGAAATGGCAAACTGCTCACCTGTATTTTGAAAGGTAACTATTTCATACCTGCATGTGATGGAGGGAATAATTTAAAGAGAAAAAAATAGCAAAATAATCAGACTCCTCTTATTTAAGCATTAAAAAAGTAGGAGGACATGGATAAGCTGCTTCCTCTATGACATAGGCTGCTGGTGTAGTTTAGAGATAGTCACAAATTTAACATTAAAACCAGGGACATAACAAGAAGCAGCTTGGAGCATAAAAAAGCTGTCTATGTGCATACAAGTTATTCAAAATAAAAACAAGAAAACCAGTTTATTTACATGTGTGCACATGTGCTGCTCTTTAAAGCTTTAGGGCACTGAAACTACGACACATCCCCCCAAAATCCATTAAATAGAAAAGGAGAAATAGAAGTACTCATAAATAAATCTGATGGTAATCTCTGCGGTGGAGTCTTTTCTGGCAGACTCCACCCTGGGTAAGCACCACTCCAGCACCGCTTGTTCTACACCGGCGTTTAACTCTCCTACATAACTGAGCCTACATACCCCAAATTCTCAAGAAAAACCTTACCCTATGTCTGTTTGACGTTTGAACTGATTCTGGTAATGCTGTCCCTACCTGGAGCCTGACAGCCTCAAACCAGGGAGGGAAGCAGCAGGGTGACAGAAATCACAAGATAGTGGCATGTTCCCCCAAAAGCCCACTGAACACTACCATGCATTCATTAGTTTCTGTAAAACAGTTACAGGATAAACAAGTGTGCCAAGAGTGTAAGACTCACTATGCAGTTTAGTGCTGAAGCCATGCTAATCACACTAATTACAGCAGCCTAAAAAGTCTGATTGTGCATCATTTCTACCTCAATACACACCAACAGCAGTTTTATTTTTTCTAAGCAAAAATGCTAGAATAGCATGCTTATAAGCAACTTTGCAGATTTCCCTTTCACAACACTTACGATTCACCCAAGTGAGGCACAGCTTTGATTTCTATGTATGTTAATTCTCAATCAAAAAACACACACAAATAAGAAATTTATTGTTTATAATAATTATGCTTACTTTACATATAAAATAAGAGTTCAGATGTTTTCCATCATCATATTTTGGTATTAAACATCTCAAATAGTTCAAACAGTATTTTTTATTGTAAACTGCATAATATGGGATGACAAATCTCAAAGGTGAGATATTTTTAATTAAGTCGTGATTTGTAAAATGCATTTGAAGTTCACTGCCATACTGAAAATATGCTTGGTACGGTCATTTATGAATAGTACTTTAAAAGATTTTTTTTTCTTAAGGTAGAGTGGATGACTTTAGAGTAAGTATTTTATTAGGTATTGTGACTGTCTTGACTTAATCGAGCCGCAAACTCTACTAGCGTTCTTGTTGGTCGCCCTGCCATGCCTTTTCGAAGATAGGGCACCTCATCTTTATTGGACATCACACCAGCTATATCTAAATGAGCCCAGTGAGAGGCAGTCACAAATTCCTTCAGGAATGCAGCAGCTGTGCACGCTCCTCCAGCTCTGTGGGAAGCACAAAAATTGTATTGTTTTTAAAGCAACACCAATAGCACAAACATTAAATGAACACAATGAAAGAAAGTGGCATATGAAGGGCACTGGTACATCTTACCGGCTGTACTTTCCAACGTTACTCAGATCTGCAAGAGGACAGTCTGTTACTTGTTTTGTGTAATGTTCAAAAAGAGGCATTCTCCAAACTCTGTCTCCTGTCAAAATGCTGGCCTGAAAAAGAAACAGTGATAGTTCTGGCAAGTTTTTATTTTCTATCTATTTTATTTTTTAACTACATTTATAAGTCCCAGTATTGTTCATGCTTATTTTTGTTTAGCTTTGATCAGTCTAAAAATCTTAAGCCCAATGTAATATTAGGTATTTGGAAATACACTGCAAAGCAAAACAATGCTTAAACACATAAAAATCCATGGGGCCGGATG
>NW_010184657.1:0-9191 GCF_000695765.1 Mesitornis unicolor | reverse complement strand
CCCCAAGGACTGTCTCCCAAGGGATCTCATTCATTTAATACCTCTGTACAGGAGGCTAAAAGAGATACACCTCATCATGTTGCTGTCAGAACTAATACTTTTGAAAAACTCTGAATACTTTATTAATTGCACCTCTAAGGTATTAATTTATTTATTATTGTGGCCCCTGGTGGAGACATACTTTGCCTTTCTGTATCTGTATCTCTAAAATGAGCACAATGGTATTATTTTGCATCAATGCATGTTTTTCCTGTGGGGAATGGAAACCAGTTGATGAAGGCAGGAAATTCTGATGAGCTCCCCCTTTGCAGGTTTTGTGGCTTGAGTTCCCTCTGCCACATTACTGTCTCCTTAAGCTGAAATTTTAAGCTGTTTCCCTCTCTTATTTTGATGCCTAAGTTGTAAAATATTCCTTTTAACATCGCACTTGTGTCCTGCATTGTATCTGGTGCTGCTGTGCAGCAGAGAGGTGCAGGCATTTCAACCCAGAGAGAGTTTGTGGCTTGTATTCATATTCAAATTTGGTATCATCTATCTATGAAATTATTCATCAGATTCCTGTGTGAATGCTTTTAATGGTTTAATGTGTTCAGCTGATAACAAACTGCATGCTCAAACGTAATGTTGCTCTTTTTAGACTTGATTAGGCTCTATCCTTGATTGTGATTTAATGGCTGTTCACCAGCTTGTTCGCTCTTGCTGTTGCATATTAAGTACCAGAGTATCCAGCCAGGTCTGCCAAAGTCTTTGAAGGGACCATGGTTTCTCAAGGGAGATGAAAAGCCCTAAGTAGGCTAGCATTTTGATTCAGGGCTTGGATTGGATTTGATTGTTCTTGATCACCAAAGATTTTGTCTGTAAATCCCTCTGGAAAAATTTAAGTGCTCAAAGAACTGTCTCAGTGCTGGATTTTACTCTCCTAAAATGCTATCTAAACAATCAGACACAATCCTTTTAAAAGCAATTAGCACAAGCAATGGCAGTCAAAACAACTCCAAATATACATTTTATTCACCTTCTTTTCATTTCCCAGATGCCTATCTTCTGAGCTAGGTATGTGCCAGAAAAAGCCATGTATGATTAGAAGTCAGCTATTTCTTATATGCTTCGTGCATATAAGACCCTAGAACAGACTACACTTGAACAGAATAGTTCAGTTGGAAGGGACCTACAAGGACCATCTTCTCCACCTGCCTGGCCACTTCAGGGCTGACCAAAAGTTACAGCATGTTTTTAAGGGCATTGTCCAAACACCTCTGAAACACTGACAGGCTTGGGGCATCAACCACCACTCTAGGAAGCCTGTTCAGTGTTTGGCCATCCTCTTGATAAAGAAATGCTTCTTAATGTCCAGTCTAAATCTCCTCTGGCACAACTTTGAAGCATTTCCACATGTCCTAGCACTGGATCCCAGGGAGAAGAGATCAGCACCTCCCTCTGCACGTACCCTCCTCAGGAAGCTGCAGAGAGCAATGAGGTCACCCCTCAGCCTCCTTTTCTCCAAACTAGACAAGCCCAAAGCCCTTAGCCACTCCTCATAGGACATTCCTCCAGCCCTTCACCACCTTTGTTGCCCTCCTCTGGGTGTATTCAACTATCTGATCATCCTTCTGAAGTTGTGGGGCCCAGAACTGCACACTGTACTCTAGGTGAGGTCGCACTGATGCTGAATACAGCGGTACAATCCCCTCTTTTGACCGTCTGGTCATGCTGTGTTTGATGCACCCCAGGATGTGGTTTGGCCTCTTGGCTGCCAGGGCACACTGCTGAATTGTATTGAGCCTGCTGTCAACCAGCACCCCCAGATCCCTTCCTGCAGGGCTGCTCTGCAGCCACTCCTCCCCCAGTTTGTCTGTGTCCAATGTTACTCTGTATTAGGTGCGGAATCCAGCATTTTGACTTGTTAAATTTCATCCCATTAACCACAGTTCAGTGCACCAATCTATCTAGATCCTTCTGCAAGGCTGCTTGTCCCTCAAGAGAGTCAACAGCACCTCTGACTTTGGTATCATCAGCAAACTTGCTAATGGTGCATTCAACTCCTGCATCCAGATTGTTGATAAATATATTGACTGGAACCGTCCCTAGAACTGAACCTTGTGGAGCACCGCTGGTGAATGATTGCCAGGCAGATGTAGCCCCATTTACTACAAATGTTTTGGTGTTGGTTTGGTTTTTGTTTGTTTAGGGGTTTTGTTTGTTTGTCATTCACTACCCCCTACCCCCCCACTCAAAAATCAGAAACTTTATTTTGAAGTAAGTTTTGGCAGGCAAGGTGGGAGTCATGGAGCTCCCCTTGTCCATGGTTGTGGGGAGCTTGCAGCTGCCTTTTTAGATCAGCCAGGTGGGGTTCACTGAGGCATCTGAAATTGCACTAAATACTTATATTAATTTCAGTTGTAATGCCTGGAAGTCCATTGGCCCCATCTATGGACAGGTAGCTCACACCTGGCTGCACACTTGTGCTTGGGAAAGATACCAAGCTCACTAGCTTTTTATGAAGCACATTTAAAGATTAAATGCAGGAAGTTGTACATGAAGGAATGCTTTTGCTGTAAAAAGTTATGTGGTAAATACCAGTTATAAGGGAAAAGCCAAAGAAAAGATGCAATTTCGACCCCTGGTGAGGAGATGCAATTGACTGGTTTTGAAAGTAGTCTTGCAAGGAGGCAGGTTCTTGTACCCTGCTTTAAAACACTTGCAAAGATTAAAACCTCCAACACGCCTGTTCCCGTCCAAGTGGCTCTTTTGTGCTTACATTCAACCCCATGCATTCATTGTTGCCTGCTAAAAGTCCTTCGTTTTTCCATGGGGAAATAATCACCAGCTGAAGTGGATCAAGAATTACTTCTATGAGGATCATACTCAGCAACAAATTTAATTACGACTGAAGTGGCAGATATTCCCCTTGTGACACATCCTCACCCTACTGGCACCAGAAGAAACATTTAGCAGTGGAGGAACCCCAGACTTCCAGAATATTCTGCTTTTCTGCTGCTCTGACCAGGTGACTCTTACATTAGCCTGGCTGCCCCTTTCATCTTCATTTCAGAAGAAAAGCAGTGTATATCTTCTGATTTAATGCGTGTCCAGCACAAGGACTGGGTGTGGGATTTTAAAATCAGCAAAATACTCTGCAAGCTTAAATTCCATGATAGTGTTTTATTAAGGCAGCAACTCTGCATTTTGTTAAGATGTAATGTAGACATTTTTATTACTTACTAATCAAATCCTAGATATGTCAGGAATGTGATTTAATTCCTACTTAATAATACTCTAAATGCAAATATTGGAACTCTTTAAAACTAGCTAAATATTTTTTCACTTGAGCTTGATGAAGCTGATTAAGAATTACCTGCAATAAGTTGTTTTAGTTCCAGTGTAGACTATCATCTGTTTAATAAAACAAATTACCACCTCAGGGGACTGTAAAGAGACACTGGAGCATACTAAGGGTGAGATTTTCAGAAGCACTTCGCAGTGGCTTAACTCTGCTTTGTGAATGTTACCCTTCACTTCAAAAGGAGGAAGGCAAGGAAAACACCCAGTGTCCATCGTGTATAAACTGCATCCAGAACAAACATTTTTTTTCTCTGTGTTGTCTATAAAATGTTTGTTCAGTGTTGCTATGAAATCCTAGTTGTCATGCTAAAATCAAAAGTCTTCTGCCAAAGGCAAGGACAGGTTAAACTAAGTGAGCTGAAAACCAGCTGTTGTACTCGCTGGCAGGGCTTTATTGTCTGTGTCTTGTTCGCTTTTTGTTGGATTTGGCTCAGTTCCTTGAGAAACAATCCCATCTCTTGAAGAAATAAACCTCATGTTACCACCTTAAAATAATACGAAAAGTACTCGATTCTTCTTACTACATTCCTCCCATCCTCTTCTCTCTTTAAGCTGTGTTGTTTGGCCGTTTTTCTGTTGGCCCCTTTCGGTGCTGAACCTGATACCTGCAGTATTTTTCATTGCCTTATCCCCTAACAATTCAAGCATATCACAGTGCTTGCCAGAAGTCATTCAAGCAAAACATTACCAGTTTATGAAATAGCTTTAATTAATATGCATATACTTATGAGAAATAGGTGATGTTTAAGACTGTTCAGCCAAACTAAGCATCGTGCTGCTGTTTTTATCCAGAGATCTCCCCTCCTTCGCTTGCCTGAACCTCTGTTGGAATCATGAAATGAAGCTGCGAGTCCTTCAGAGGGTGGAGGATTGGGGTAGTTTGCCAGGGGCCTGGGCCCCACCCTGCCCTCTGGAGCCTGGAAAATAATAGATGGTGCTAAGGAAACAATGTGGATCCAGTTGGAAGTCCGAGAAGTGAGGGCGTATCAGAAATGCACGGCTTTTAACGCACTTTCTCATGCCTGGCTCTTGCTGACATCCTTGAGAGCGCAGTGATCAGATACGACACGCAACACCCACTACCTCAGCTAAGCATGGTGGTGCAAGGGCAGGCAGAATTATGGCCTTGAATTTAAATTTTCCTTGCTTTTGCGATAGACGGAGCGTAACTCCCTGTTGTTCTGATTCACACATGGATGTTATGCATGCTGAGAGGGAAGGCACCAAGGCTTCCCAATGCCCAATGTGGCTCCAGCCTCACGGAGAGCAGGACAGGGCCAGCAGGCAGTGGTGCTTTGCAAGATGATGTTCTGGCAGCTGTTCATGACCACCTCTTCTGCAGAGCACCCAGATCACAGTATCATTAGTTGTTATTAATTGTCCTTCTGGATGTTGATCAAATAGAGAGTGACAAATATGTGAACAGTCATTGCGATTTCTTTGGGCGTTGGAGTTGGGTGCATCTCCTAATGTAAGTCGCAAGGTGCAGGAGCTTAGAGTGAGTGAAGTGTCCTCTGGAAGTTCATTGCTGGAGAAGCAGAATGTAATTGCCTTTGACAAGTGGATGTATTAATTTCAGGACCCTGCTTATTAAGCTTCCATATGGAAGGAAAGAGAGCTTTCTATGCATGATCCTTTTCATGGAGATCAAAAGCCTCTCTCCACAGCTATCTGTCTTTTCTAACTTCTAGTTCTGTGCTAGAAGCTCACAGATAACTCTGCATTTGCATGCTGAGAAAGCTTTGGTTAGGCAGAGGCACCATCACTGAGGTCCTCTGGTTTCATGTCCAGTCCTTAACCCTGACTGTCACTGCAGTCTTAAATAAATCACTTAGGCCAATAGTTTTCGAATGCTGATGTCTGAAGTCAGACATACAAATTTGTAGTTAAACATGTAAGTAGGACTGCTCTGATTTTTATAGACACTGACTCCCACAGTGTCTTTATGTGTCATGTTGTGTGGGGGTTTGCAGCATTACTGAAAACAAAATGTGGATTTAGGAGCATAACGTAAAACAGCCAAGTTTGAGAATGTCATCCTTGACCTACACAAGCTTAAATTTTTGCCCCTCTGTTTAGCTAACCTAATGAGTCTTATCTGGCTGAAGAGGACTGATGGACAGTGGGCTTTCTGAATCTGAAAGTGTTTTGATCAACCAGTAGCTGGTATTTTCCAGTTTATGAATAAAATCAGTTAATGTTACAATATAAGGAGGGAATTTTCTTCAGACCTGTTGCCCAAACGTAGTGCATTTGTCATATGCATATGTAGCAGTCTAATACATTTCGGAATATGAAGAATGTGCTGTTAAACACAGCCTGGTTTGATCCACCCTCCACCAAAACAGATGAAATGCAGTTTCTTAATGAGCAGTTAGATAGCTTCTTAGAGACATGTGCAATATCATACCGATGAGATAAGGGCTCCTTTGTGGTGCTCTGGATTCACGAGCATGCTGGCTTCCTGGGCAGGGGCAGAATGTTTGAGCAGTTTATTAAAAAAAACCCTCAACAACATTAAAAAAATCCACTGTTTTGGTAAAGTTTTGGGGGCACATTCCAGTTTTTTTTCCATCACAAATCTCTGGCATAGAGAACAGAGGAGCTCCACAGCTACACTGGGGGCTAGCTTCCTTTTTGTCACGTGGGGACCAAAATGTAGAGCTTTTAAATTCCTCTGGACTGGGTTTTCAGTGGCAAGGACACAATAATCTTCGTAATACAAAGGGAGTGAGTTCTGTGGCATACTTTAAAGGACTAGATTTGATGGCAGTAAGTGCAATTGCAGCTTTCAGCTTGTTACAGAGTTAAGCTCCAAAGTGTGTGTGTTAAAAAAGCAGTTCCGAGTGAATGTAATATTGTTTGCAGGCAGAAGCGTCTTCAAGTCTAATATCCCTCTCCCTTCCGTTTCGTGAGTGCCGTGACAACTCTGCCTCTTTTGGGGACAGACCAAAGTCTGCTGCGACTTTGTGTGGAACGTGTATCAAAGCCCACTTTTGTCTTGCTAAATTCAATGGGAATTTTGTCTTTAAAAGTAGTGGCAGCCCCGCTGGATTCCTTCTGTTATAATATATTCTTTAAGGAGTTTATGTCCAAAAGTACTGATTGCCTCTTGCTTCCAGTGACTTAAACATGAGCTGACTGCTTATCACCCTTGGAAGGTGGGGTCCTTCACTGCAGAAGGTTCCCATTTTAAACAGGCAGACATAATTGCTCAGAAGCAGTAATTCCCTTGGCTCCTGATGAGACTGTCTCAAGTCAGGCTTGGTTTGGTTTGGTGTGCTTTGATACAGAAGTGTGACAGTGCTTTTCCCGTAATTGGGTTAACACTGGAAGCGTTGTCTGTTTTGATTAACATGGTACAGTTTTTCTTTAACAGGTAGAGAACCAGTGCAGACACGGATTCATTTTGACTACCAGAAAAATGTTCTTCAAGCAAATGGGTTTATCAGATACTTGATCAATCTTTCAAAATCCAGCTGTTGAGCAGAATCAGCACAGGCAGTTGTGTTTTCTGTGGTTTTAAATAATGTATCAGAAAGGATCTTTACTTTTAAGAAATGCTCTGCCTGCGTTGTTTTTTTCACTCCAAAGCCATGAGGCTGCTTTGCTCCAATTCGGAATCAAGCATCTTGTGCAGCACAGGGCTGTGTGCGGTACACAACTGCTGGAATTGTTTCTTTTTTTAACTAAGAGATTGGCAGCCACTTGCATGAGTCACGATCATGAGCCTAATTTTAGCTGGTATGTATGTATTGGGAGAATCTACCAGAGTCAGTTGCATCTCAAGGGTTGAGATAGGTGAAGTGAATTTAGTTTTGGGGCTTCTTGGAAATCAGATTTTGTGTCTGAATTCTGTTTCATCTCTTGTGGTTTTGCACAGTCATCTCATATGACCTTTCTGTTGGAATCCACCTTATTCCTTCACCTTTAAAGGAGTTTATCAGAAGGAGACAATCTAGCGTGACAGCATCAATACTTTGATTGATGCTTTTTTGGTATGTGTTTGACTTGCATTTCTGTTTTGAACATAATGAAGTCCAGAGTTTAAGCTGTCTGTAGTGTCCCAGTTAATTTGTTAATGTATCCATATGCAGCCCCTGCTGGTTTCCTCTAGCTGACATGGGAAATAGTATCCAGGAAGGTGTGGCGGTGTGCAGCCCGAGAGGAGTTTAGGATATTCAGTCAGAGCCCTTCAGTCATTCAGGCTGCATAATCTGGCTGCCAGCACTCATGCTGCTGTTTAGTGGCTGCTACTGTTATTTTAAGGCAGTGAAGGTATTCTGTTGAATATTGCATTTTGCGCTCTTGGTCCACCTGTATCAAAGTAACTCAGTCTCTGGCAGGAGGTGGTTCCTGCTTCTGGCAGCCCTTTGGGAAAGCAACATGAACACTGGTGCCTGCCTTTAAATGCTGCGTATGTGAGAAAGAAAAGGCGTATGCGTTTTATGGCATCTTGCTCTTCCCTAATGCATTATTCCTGTTTCCTGTGAGGCAGAGGTGTCAGACTGGGTTGTGCAAGGAGATGGAGGCCAAGTTGTCACTGACTGCCCGTGTTCAGAGAGCAGCCATTAGTAGTTCCCAAGTCCCTCCTCTGCTTTGTGTTCTTCTGAGCCTTTGTGTGCGCTAAGGTAGTAAACTGCCATATGTTGTTTATAGAGAATGCAAAGGCAGTGTATAATTTTCCACTTAATCAGGATGTTCCTAATCGGGAAATTGCCCAGAGAACTAATTAAAGCCAAATGTACTCAATAACTACTGTTTAAGAGACACAGTAATTCTGCTTAGCAGGAACATCCTCAGGTGATTTACAGGTAGCTGGGCCACGTCCCATGTTCAGACTCAACAGGCCTGGTTTCTCCTAGGAGAGCTCTTTCTTTTGTCTGAGTTATGATGTGGGGAATGTCGGCACAAACAACTGCTCTCACTGGATGATCCGTACTGAAGCTCTCTACCTTTCCTAGACCAGGTAGACGGTGTCCTCCTAGTCATTTTGTGACTGGGTAGCAAGCTCTGCTTCAGCTCTGGGCAGAGCTACTTCTTCCATTACCCCGAGGAATCTCTGGTTGTGCACTGATGGTGGTGGCAGTGACAGTTCCACTTAAGCTTTGCTTATGCTGAGCATAAACACCTCCTGGCCCTGACCACGTGTTCCTGATTTGTGCTGCTTCTTGTGTTGTCCTGGCAAACTATTTGTTCAGCTGTGCAGTAGCTAAATCTGAGTACTGATCTAGCTGAAAATTAACCCAGAGAAAAAAAGTGGGGGGGGGATAAAAGACGAGAGGTGTCTTACCCAAATTGATTTCTTTTAGCCTGGTTCACGATGTGGCTTCACAAACAGCTGTACAAGCACAAAGAAGGGAGTGGTGGGAATAAGTGGGTGAGGTCAGGGAGAAGGGAGGCTATTGAAGCCAGCACTGCTGCCAAAATGTTACTTGTCAAATTACTTCTCAGCTCCTCTGTTTTCTTGAACATTTCCTTGCATCTGCTCTGACACAGTAAACTCTTATGGATGTTACCACTTCTGCATAATAACAGCTGTACTGGTTCAGACAAAGACTTCATCTAGCCCAATATCCTGTCTCCAACAGTGGCTGTACTAAGTAGACCCAGGGGGTAAGAAGGGTACTCGTGCTTGTACTCATACTCATGTCTTATACTTCCATGAATGTTCTCTTAGCCTCAAACAATGTTTAGCTCAGGGGATTTCTTGAACCTAATAGAGTTCATCTACACATTTCCTCTCTGTGGATCTTTTGAGTACTTGTCCAAGTCAAGTATACTCCTCTGAAGGCCATGTGAAATCCCGTTCATGACATCTGTATGTTAGAGAATGTTTTGAAACCCTT
>NW_010184656.1:15291-28193 GCF_000695765.1 Mesitornis unicolor | reverse complement strand
CTGCCATCGCGAAGCGAGGGACCCTTCGCTGTCGGGGCTTGGGTTGGGGTGGGCGGGGGCGTCTGTGGACACTTCGGTGCCAGGAACTGCTGCTTCGAGTTGTATCAACAGACGTTTCCCTTCTTAGGGAAACACATCAAATCCTTGATCCTCCAGTAGCGTGCTAGTGTCAGTGCTGACCCTGCCCGACGGCCGAGCGTTGGAAAGGCGTCTAGGTGTCAGTGGGATGATAAACGGCAATCCGTTCGCCGTTTCCGTCTGTGCTTGAGAGAGAGCAAAGCAAGAAGTAAATATCTATCAAGCAGGTGTACTTACAATTACAGACGATTAGCTTTGCCCAGATTTGTGGGGTACTTACTTACTTTCAGTAACTTGATGGCTTCTTCATGCACACGTGCTCCTTGCTCTTGCTATGTTGCTCTGATAACACTGTTAAACACCTGTTCTAACACCTGTGTATGCTTCCACTGTCTTGAATCCTTCAAATTATAATACTGTATAGGAAATCTGTTTCTATATTTCCATATACCAATACATTGCGTAACACTTCTTGTGGAAGGAATGCAGTTTGAATAGAATATATAGGGAGAGCTAGTTCATTGGCATAGATGCCGTGGTAAACGGTTAAATCTGATGGACCGATACCTCTCACAGTGTATAAGTGGCTGCTCCTCTGGTTACCTGTTATTTAATGGCATTTCAGCTTTGAATTTAAAATAAAATCCTAAAAGTCTGTGTGACAATTGGTGGCTGAAGGTAGTATGCCGTCAGATGTATTCTGGGAACACAATTGCACAGCACGAGCTACACAGACAAGGACTGCAAAGAAATTTAATGAATGCTCCATAAGACAAGATTTTGCCGTATGTTGGGTCCTCTGCTGGACACATCTGTTGTGTTTAGGGAACTTCTTCAAAGTTGTAGGTTTGCTTTAGGTTGCTCTTTCACTGAGAATTGCTAAGTGTAAAGCCATAACATAATTACTTACATTTTACACTGATTGCACTGTGGTGTCACTTAAAGCTCATTTTTCTTTTCATGGAATGAAAGTTAATTAGGATATGACTTCTTTGTATGTTCCTGATGCCAAATTCAGTTAACAGAAAGGAGCCCTGAAATGATTAGCAACTGCTAAGGAGGAAGGACGTTGGTTATAGTTTAATAGTTAGTCAAGAGCTATCTTGGTTGAGAACTACTACTTGGTATGCCTCCTGAGCAGCCCTTATCTGAGAGAAAGTGTAAACAAAGTGGCAAGAAAGTGAGTAGTCAGGATAATGGAGGTAGAGTACATATAACAAGTTTGGGTTGTTTGTCTTTTTTTTTTCTTCTTTGAAATTCTGTAGCATTAACTTCTGTAAAATAACCTCCTACATTAGCTCAAATTAACTTCCAGAGTAGAAATGGTTAATTGTGAGAAAATATTGTTTGTCAGCAAAGTATTCCTAAGGATTTGAAGAGTCTAACCAAGCTAGTATTAACTGGAAGGTCTGAATAATTGTCTGGTTTATGGCTGAAACAGCAACATGGGGGGTGGTGAATATGATACATTTGGCATAGCATCTTTTTTTCTTTCTCCACCCTTCTCAAAAATCACACATTTGTAGCAAAGTGAGGGAAGCAGCGTAAGAAACTGGTAGCCTCTAATTCTTGAACTAGCTTACTGTCAATCCTAAAACAAACAAAAACACCACCAGAATCTCAGATCATTCTACCCTCAGCAGTTTTTTAATTTAAAAAATATTGCTAGGTGATACGATTTTGTGGACTATCATTTGTCAAGCATTATGTTCAAAGAGCAAAGCAAGAAAGTGCACACTCTGAACATGTCATATTGTTTCTGCTAAATGCTTTGGATGAATAACTTTCTTTTGATGTCTTGTATTGCGTACCATATTGGCACTAGATTTGATGTTTGCATTTCTGTATTATAATCACTTGAGGATTTGAAATCCTTTGTCTGTAAAGGATTCCTCATCCACTTTATGGAAATGGTAAACTGAACCAGAGATAATACCTCCAGGACCGTGATTGCCCAGCTTGAGGCTCATAGTCAGCAGATTGTTTCTGCCTCACTGTTGCAGATACCAACAATACTCGGTTGCCTGCAGTATAGTGATTGCTGAGGGTCAGTGATGGTTAGGGACCTCTGCTCTAAGGGCTTAGTGACTGAGTTGTTTGTTGAAACCTGATTTGCACACTTGAATATTTACATGGACTTTAGAATGAAAAGCTTGGGTTTTGCCAGCCTATTACGTTAATTCGTGAACTATAGAATATGATTTAAAGTTTCAGGTAAAAATATTCAAGCATTTAAATAATTTGAGAAGAAGAACAGTGATAAAATTTCACTGACACTACTGAGAATTCTCATATTTAGTGTCTAAACATGTTTGAAGCTACAAAACACTTAACATTTTAAATGAATGGTAACTAGGTGTTCAGTACAAAATGACTATTCAGATAGTAATCTTTGTGTGTGTTGTGTTGAGCACAAACATTCCTAAGATGCCTAGACTTGTGCTTATGGATGTACTGAACTTTTGCATGACTTGATCAGAGTTCAAAACTAGGTGCTTTTAAGAGGTCCCTGAAGATCTTGATTGGATCAGTGTTGTTACAGGATAGATGATATGTGCTAACGAGTTGTGTATGTAGCAGCCCTCACTGGTATGTTTTGTCCTAGGTGCAGTCTTTGTGACGTAACTAACAAACAAAATACCCTAATTCTAAATTCTGTGTTTATGGAAAAGTGACAGAAAGCTCAGAGTTGGAGTACCTAACTTAGCCAGCAGCTGTGAGATCTGTGGTGGTTTAAATTGCAAGGTGTTTTATAAAGGTGAATGTTGAGATGGTTTAAAATTGCTCTTTGGTGCACTTTGATTAAAACTTTGTGATATGAATTGATTAAATGCATTCCATTGGATTGAGAGGCATTGATGGTACGGAGCTATAAAAGTCTAGATTCATTCTGTGGTCAGCCTGAAGAAATAGGATTTATGCAGTTTTTCCAAGCAGTCATTGATCCCACTGACTGATTTTATTTGAACTTTACAGGTAGAGCATTGGCAAGTACATTGAGTCCCTGTAACTTTCATGAATAGGCACAGAGGAGAGACCTAGTAATTGCTGGGGTGCAAGAAAATGCTTTAGCGTGAGATGGTGCTTTTTACTATGTTATCACAGTATCCTATGGGTAAAGTTTGGAGGAGTGACTTGAGGCTTTTTTATGGAAAGTGCGAGGTAACTGCAGTCATGGATGTTGAAATCTTGCTAGGGCCTTGCATTGTATTGTGAAAGTATAAAAGCCTCTGAATAGTATTTCATTATGAAAATGAAAGTTTAAAATATTATCTCAACTACTTTTTTAAAAAATACATTGCAATTTGGGGGAAGGGTAGAAGTTTTACTGTTCCTCTGCTGCAGCTCAAGGGCACATGTTTGACAGGAAATAGCCTTGGTATTGCTTTCTTATGAAAACTGAAATTTTATCAAAGTGAAAATCCATTTTTGCATGCTTGTGAAATCTACCATACAAACACTCCTTTACTCTTACATTTTTTCAGACTTTTTTCCATCTAAACTTACATTGGTGCATCTAATTTTGTTTTGATGGATCTAGGTTTTCAAGTATTGAAGAAAAAAAAATAAAAAAACTTCTGCTTCAGCTTACTATTTTTGAACAAGCTGTCTTTCAAGTGCACTTTCCAGGAAGAATAATTCCGCCTCCAAACAAAAGATTAGTAGCTACTGCATTTTGTATTGTCCCCACACTTACAATGCTCCTGCATTAACTACTTCATCTCTTTATTCCCACAATATGCAGAAGTGTTCTCACTTTCACTGTGGCTGTAAGTGCTTCACAGCAGGTTAGTGTCACATTTTTGTAATACTGCTGTGTTTGTAGGTGATTTCCTATAGTTGCCACAGCAGAAGGGCAGAACTAGTTATTTTACTATACATCTATAATGTTCTTGTCTATCTGCTAGTGATGGTTTTGATGGCTTAATTCTCTGTTACCTGTCAAGCCACTAACAGGCTGCATGCAAGAATGACTTCAAAATGATACCTGCTTTGAACTCTTTTGCTTCCTTGGCACTCCAGCTTCTTTAAACAGCAAACAAGCTTGCTATGGCCACAGTGCCATCATCCAGTACAATGGGTAGTGATACTGGTATAAGGTGTTCCTGTGAATCTGTCATGCCTTGAGCTGTGGTGTGATTCCAGTGTAAAACAGATCAGGGAAGTAATCTCAGTGTTACTGCAAATGTTGGAGGAATAGGAATTAAATCGGCATGGGTTAACAGGTAGTTTTTGATGCAATGGGGGAAGATGATACCACGTCTGTTCAGACTTGTGTTACAGAGGCAGGTGTTCAAGTCAGCATTAGCATTGAATACTTACTATGAAACCACGCTCTAAGAATAAAGTGCCATCTTGCATCAAGTCTTATGGAACTTATGGTCTTATGGACCAGAATGGAGAAATTGCAATCCTGACTGCGTGCTCCTGCTGCTCGTGTGCTTGCGTCAGCACTCATTGGGCCCCTGTCTGATCTCTTCTCAGTAGCTGGTCAGTTGTCTCTTGAGAGAAGTTAGAGGATTGCCAAAAAAAAAAAAGTCTCATGGATGCTGGTACTAGCACCAGGACAGAGGTGGGACTGTGCAACAGAAGAGAGGAATGGAACACAGCCCTAAATATACCATCCCAGTTTCCCCTGAACTGAGCGGGTTAATTAAATAGGAAAAAATGGTGTCTCTGTGTGTGTATGTCATTGGAAGCTGCTGTGGTATGTTTATCACATTAACTGTCTTTAGACTGAAAGAAGAGAAAACACATGGGCTTTGTTTTGCCTGTGTTGAACTATCTTTGTTTCAAATATGTAGTGTTAAATCAGCTCCTTTTCCATGTCTTCTCACAATCCATTTCAGTTCATCAGCTTTTCTCTCAGAAAGAAATATTGCCTACTGCTGTCAGTGTGTGCTTTGAAGAGTTATTTTATGTTTGACTCAAGAGAAATTTTTACTTGGGGAAAACAGTACAAGAAAAGTTACAGTAATGACACCCAGAGGCTTAGCATAAAAGGCAGCAGGAGGAAGTTCTGTGTATCTAGCAGTGGATGCAGTACTACTTCATGGATCTGTTGTGAATCTGCAATTGTAAGGATGTATGGAGCATAATTTTATGAAAGACAACTATACCTGCTACACAGACTGTGTGGAATGCAATTTGCTTTAATTCTTTGCACTCGGAACAGAAATTTGTTGCAGAGTGGGCAAGTAGATATATGTATCTTCAGTAGTATTGCTAAAACCTGTGATATTGTTTTTAGTGCTCCCTTTGTCTAAATGCTGGTAATGTGGAAGAAGTTCAATTTTTAAGTGTTCCAGGAACTACAGTAATCTTTGTCAAAGTTTTTAGGCATAGCTTGAACTTTTTTATTGTATGTTCTTCTATGGTGACTGTTTACTTTTTATGTGGCTGATAGTGAGCTGAAAAATTTAAACTCCAGTAGTCTTTCTAGATGACCAACACTAAATGTATCCTAAGCTGGAATGAGTAAACCGAAAATATGGAGTACAGATATTGTCACTGCAACTCAGTCTCAGTTCTTCCCTTTTACGGGCATTCAGTAACTGTGTACTAATGCTTGAGGTTGGTAACTTTAGAGGTTTTTTTGTTGATGCACAACAATTTTATTATTCTTCTTTCTGGACTCACTGTACCTACCTTCATAATTTATACCAACTGGTATGAGCATTCATTTATTAAACAGTTAAACAAACTTGACTGTAAAACTAATCTAGCTTAACACTAACCTAGAAAACAGGAGGGGAAACGTGGCAGAAAGAAAGGGTCAGATCTAGTTTAGCCTGAATTGATTTCCTGATCAGGTTTACCACATACCTGCTTTTTCCCCTGAGCCAAGTGTAAGTAGTTTTATTGGAGAGAACAAGGCTTCTGATTTTTAGTAACGGCCTATTTTAGCAACAGTTTTTGTGGACTTTGAAGTGAGCTGAGAACTAAGTTGACTAAACAGCATCCTAATCAACACAGTTGTTGACAGGAGCTAGAATACCACTAACAATAACATCTTTCCACTTCTCCCGTTGTAGTGGAACTTCTCTGATGTAAGAGTGAACTGCCCTTCTGTTTTAAGTCAGTCTCTGGGACCTGCTGTGACTCTGGTCTTGCTGCTCTGGATTGGTTTTCTGTTAGTTGAGTCTCCTGAATTGTCTTGCTATGGTAATAAGTACTGGTAGTTGTGAAAGGGAAATGATAGTAGGAGTGTGTTGTGCTGATCAATATATCAGATCAGTGTATGCTCTTGAAGAGCTGTATTTCAGCAGCTGGCAAGTAGTCAGGGCTTGTACTGTCTGTAGCTAAAATGGGAAAAATTAGTACCTGTTCCCCTTATCCGCCTTTGCCACCTTTATTTTTCAACTGTATTATATGGGTGCTTTGAATAGATACTTACAATATATCCCTTCTTCTTTAATATGACTCAAGAATCAGGACTTCAAACAAGGTTGTTATTCTAACCTTTGAGTTCAGTGTGTTTATGTAAAGTGTAGAGGTCAGTCAGAGCTGTATAGACTTAACTAACTTAAAATTCTTCATCCCAGTTAGGACCACTGTCTTCTATGTTATTCTTGAATTTTACTCTCTTCTGTGTGCTTGGAGGGAACTTTGATAAGATAGGTTGGAACGGAACTCAAATTTGTGTGACTCATATGTCTGGTATCAAACTTCTGAAAAAATATAAATTTAGCTACTATACATTAACCTGACACAACCCCCCCCCCCCCAAAAAAAAAAAAAAAGCCAAACCCAAACAAAAAAACCCCAAACAGCCAAACACAAAAAAGCCACAAAAAAACCCCAATGAACCAAAAAAAACCCCAAAAAGAACTCCAGCCCCCCCCACAAACCAAATCAAAACAACAAAAAACAAACCCCACAAACAAACAAACCCCACCCAAGACAAAACCAAAAAAGCCTGTTCTAAGGTGTGAAATTATGATGTAATAAATCTTTTTTTTTCCCCATTGCTACTGCACCACTTTATCCTTCCAGCCACTAAAGGCATAGAGAAGCCAGGAAGAAGGGAGGATTGAGTAGGGAAGGGAAGATGGATGATCATAGCTTCTCTGAGCCTGTAAGGGGTAGAAAGATGTACTACAAGAAGTAGAGGACGATGAAACTGCAGAAATGCGTTGAGAGGCAGAGGTTGAATTCCTTTTTATGGGGTGTGGTCAGCAGCATGTGACTGCAGATCAAAGACCAGTGTGTCGGGTTGTCATCCTGCTCTTTGTTTTCACTTCTGGCATAGACCAGGTTTCTGTTAGTATCTTGAGAAGCTGGATTAATCCCTTCTTAGATAAGCATTTTTATTCTTTGCAAAATTCTTCTGGAGTCTCAGATGCTGCTTTTAATTGTGTTTGGTTCTCAATGTCCATCCAGGCTTGCATCTCCATAGCAGCATGTGCTGTATTGTAGCAGTGGAAATTGAGTAAATGTCACTAGATGAGAATTTTTTTTTAAGGTCCATTGGTAAATGAAAGCTCACTGAATTTGTGGCCTCTTTAACTGTAACTTCAGCTTCTGGTTTCTGTATAACTTGGTAGGGCCCTGCTTTCCACTTATGAGTTGTCCTAGCTTTTATGACACCTGGAGATTGATTACTCATGTTTTAAAGAACTGTGGAAAAATGTGTTGTTTTGCAGTGTTTTTACTCTAAAATGCTACCAACTGCTTTTAAAAATGCTTAATTTTCAGATTATAAATATTAATCTTCATTCCACAGTTCCCTGCTTTTTCATCTTAATTAAAGGCTGCTTAAAATATTACATTTAAATAATAGTTCTCACTGTCATGATTCCACTGCTTTATAAACTAGCTTTAGTGCATTTCTAGTCTGCTGAGCCACTAATAGGTCAGAGGGCAGTGTAATTAATCTGGGGTTGAATACGCTGCTGCTTTTCATAACTGCTGTCAAAACCACTTACTTAAGTGTTATTTTTCCATTCTAAAAGCATTACACCATTTTATGATGCCAGGTTAAAGTATTACTGGTGCAAAACTGCTGGACATCTTTTGATTGACAGTGAATTAATATTGCTGCCATATATGATGTAGATTATAGAAGACTGCTTTAAAGGACTCCAGTTTGTGACTGCGTCTGTTGGTTTCAGCTCACAGAACAGAGAGCGTGCCACAGCAAGGCCCAGTTAATGTGAAGATTTGACTTTACCTAAGTATAGCTGTTAAGCCTCCTCATCTGAATATGGGGGAGCTTTATCAGATGTCTGCTGCCTTGTGACCTGTAGTTCAGATGCAGGTCATTCTAGTGTTAGCTATCTGATAAGGGGGAAGAAATGTAGGATCTACTTAGGATCTACTGCTGCCTTAGTCTGCTCTGTGTAAAGGCTCTAGTGCTAACTCTGTCAAACTCTGACTCAAAAATTTGCTGTGCTACCAGCTCAACAATGCAGTGACTGGACTTACCAGTGATTCTGGGTCATACTCCTTCAATTTTCTTATTCTTCCTGGACCACTCTATCTCTCTATCCCTCAACTTTCATTAAGCAGTCATTTTCTGTCTTTGACTTCTCTTAAAACCTTTGTCTTTGCTTCCAAACCTTTCCTTTTATTTCTTTTCAGTGACATTAAAGCAATTTTGACAACTTACTTGCTTTCAGACTTTCACATATTAATCAATACCTGTTTGGAAGGACTTAATTGTTCTTTTTTTGGAAATGGATCCCAAACTCATTCAGGCTAGAAATGTCATAACTTAATTTATCCCTGGTTTTTATGTATTGTGGCAATACTGTCATTTAGGGTTTTTCCTTAGGTTTTACACTTCTGGTTTTCTCCTTTCCCCTTCATATTTATTCCTATTCGGATCTTTTCACTTATTTAACATAGTAAAAACCAAGTATTCATGGCTAATGAGCACTAATGACTCAAAAGTTGCTGTTAATAGCAGGTATTGTCCAAAATTTACTGTCTGCACTGTAGTACAATTCCAGTTGCAATGTAGAGGCTATAATAAGCTCTCTGTTTTTGTGATCTGTTTTGAGCATTTTCCTTTCCTTCTGTTCCAGTTTGAGTGGGTTCTACAGAGTCCTACTAAACGGTATTTAAAACAAAGTGTAGTCTAGACCATGCTGAATGGGGGTCATAATGTTCTATCTCTGCATCATCTGATAAGAACAGCTCTACTAGATCAGAGCAAGTCTGTGTAGTCTAGGATCTGTTGTCCAGTGGTGGACTGCTAGGGAAAAAATTATTAACACATATTTCTGAAATATCCAGCCTTCAATGACACTTGTCTTGATCCTTGGGAGAAAAAGCTTTTTTTGGGTTATGTGACTTTTCTGTTTGTCCTAAAACAAGAAGTGGAAGCACCATATGAAACTCACTTAAAAAAGGAAGGGGTGGCAAAGGTGTTTCCTATTCATGTGGTTTTGGGGTTTTTCCAACTTTTTTTTCAGAAGAGCTGACCTATTTTCCCTTGGTCATCTCTTTATCAGAGTCTTAGCTTTTCCTAGCCCATTCCCTGGGTGAACTTCCTCCTTTTTTTGTCAGTTCCATGCCAGTTCTACATGCATTGTGCAAATTCCCCTTGGATTTGACAAAGTTTTGTCCTGATATGCCAATACTTTTATCT
Source organism: Mesitornis unicolor (assembly GCF_000695765.1). Classification (NCBI taxonomy): domain Eukaryota; kingdom Metazoa; phylum Chordata; class Aves; order Mesitornithiformes; family Mesitornithidae; genus Mesitornis; species Mesitornis unicolor. Next base: position 18,520 of record NW_010184656.1, on the reverse strand, counting down.
GTCCTAACTGTATACTGATGTATATGCCATAAGCACTTGTCTGTTACAGCAGTGCCCAAAAACATGCATTCCTCTTCCATGTCATCAGCTCCTCTCAACTGTCTAATGTGAGCTGAGAAACATGAGGTAGCTCTTGATTTTGGCCTTTCCCTGTTTTGTTAGGTGCTTTTCTGTATTTTAACCCCTTACTACTTTTTAAACGGCAACAACCTCCCCAGTCTGATACTGGCTTTCTCTGTTGGAATACAAAATGTTATACTTTCTTGAAAAGAATCTTTTCAGCAGGTTAGGATATCTTGGGAAGTAGTTTTATTTCCTGTCCACACCCTTGTTGAAGTCTACTTGCTCCTGAACAAATGTATTCTGCCTCAAGGAAATGGAATTCAATAAGAAATGCTCTGTTTGCAGCTTGTGGCATCAGGAGTTCTTATCTTGAAAGTGTCCAGAGTGCTCTGAGCTTAGTGCTGGTGTGAAAAACTGCATTTCAGCACAGACCTTACATCAACTTCTGTTCACAGTCCTCAGAAACAATGGTAGATTGCTTGAGTTCTGGATACTTCTGCATTTGGTACCTCACTGCTTCACTTGCACAGAGCAGAGTGGTTTCCTAAAACTAGGGCTTCTCGACAAAACATGAGGGTTTCACTGGAGAATTCACATTAAAGATAAACTGTTTAGTAAATCCTACAAATATCAGAATTTTTGAGGAAGCATTTGTCTGCAAATCAGTCACTTCTGAATTATTGTCATCGTCTCTTGCAAACAGTCTGTCCTACAAATGTTTAGGGAGTGAAGTGAAAATCCAAGAGATAGTGGATTTCTTACTTAACTAGCCAATACTTTCTGCAGTGGCACTGCAGGAGAAAAGCATTGAGAAACCCACTGTAGTGTGTCCTGAGGAATCTAGCTTTAGTGTGATGACTTTGGTTATTGAAATCTCTGGCCTTACTTGCTGAATACACCTCTTAATAGATGTCTTTAAAAGTACTTGTCCAGTGGTTCAGGAAGGGTTTTTTGCTGGCCCAAGCCTGAGTTTGTAACTTCACGTCTTTCAACTTTACTTCAGGTCGTCACACATAGCATTTTGAGGGCTCGTACTTGATGTGACTTGAAGTTCTTTCTGGCTCATTCATACTGTCTGAGGAGATCCTGGCATCTTTTCAGAATCTGTCTTCCAAGGAATCAAGTCACTTTGAGGAAACTGATATTAACAGAACATCTTAAAGGCAGTTGAGTGACTGTTTGTTTTCTAGAAGCCTTTTTATTAATTTACTAGGTAGGAACAATGGATTGCACACCTGCTTACCTTGTCCATCTCATTCAGCCATCAGCATCACAAACTCAGAAGAGCCAGAGCATCCTTTTTTACTGTTGTCTGCAAGGATTGCTACTTGGTAGTGATTTGGATGGTGTATTTGAAGAGTTGTTAACTGTCCTTCATTCTGTGTGGTGCTGTGCTTTTCTGCTTGCCCTCTGATCAGCCAACTGACCTGATTATGTGTCATACAGAACAATTAAAAACTGGATACTGAACAACTTCATCGGTTGTATATACCTAGTGGCACTCAGGCATTTGCTCCTCCTTCATTCTCAACCTTCCAGATTAGTGATAAAGGCTGTTTTGCTCTGTGTGGGATATGAGTGATCCTGACCTATGAGACTGATTTAAAAGTTTGATAGCAGGTAGGTAAATTTGTATGTTGTTTTCCAGAATGCTGAATCTGAGGTTTATCTGGTTCCTGCAGGAGTTACCCTCTTGCTGGAAGTGCAGACTGTAATCACACCTGTCTTTTAAGAAATCCTGTTCTTGTGTTCTTGACCGTGCAGTTCAGTTGATTTCCCTAAGTGGTTGCTGTTGTCTCTCTGGATTGTTTTAGTAAGAGGGAAAAGTACTCTACTTAGAGATCAGCTCAGTGTACTGAAGCTTCCTTTTGCCTTGCTGTCTTGGGTCAAAGAAACTCACTATACTGTGAATGGAATAGTGAGAGGTGATGAAGATTCTACCTTTTCTGTTTATTTTAAAATTCACGGTCCTTCTGAGGAAAGAGAGAAAGGAAAAAAAAACCACAAACAAACAAAAACCCAACCCTAGTAGCTGTTTTGCTTAAAGCTTCCTATTCAAATATTTCTTTTTAATTTTTTTTTTAGCTGCTTAAACTTAGCACAGCATTTGTGTGGAGTTTCTGTTTGGAGCAAAATAAGCACATAATTTTTTTCCTTTTTTGCACAGTATAAAGTGAAGAGGTATTTCATTATTTTTAAAGCAGACTAACAAATTTAGAACTGAAAAATCAGTGTCTGTCTGGAAATAATGAATGTTTGTTTCTGCTAAGGAAGAGCCAGTGCTGGAATACAGAAGGAACAGAGTGTTTCTAAGACAGGATAGCCTGCTGTTTAAACCCGCCTGCCTTGTGCAAGAGCTCTCTTTATTCTCCACGTGATTAAAGTATTCTGAATCTTGCCACTAGGTACTTGAAATAGGTACCTGTTTTTTCTTTGTGCTGTTCCACCCCCAGCTCCTCAAGTCAGTCAGGTTGGGCAATTGTTAGTAAAGTCAATTTTATAGACTGTCATCAGAAATTAATTGTGTAATTGTTACAGAATTTATCTTCCAATAAGTTCTTAGAACTGATATATAGTTAAATTTGAGTGCTGTAGGAATTCTGTTCCATGTTAAACGAGAGTCTGAGTCCCACGCTTCGATTCTTAGCGTTTCATGCTTTGTCATGTGCCATTTAATGTTTGGGGGAAGTTTGTACCAAAGTTTGTATAGATGTGTTCTAATTGCTTAAAAAAAAAAACCACTAAGCAGAAGAACCCCCTCCACCCAAACATACCTGCTTAATCTTTGAATTGTGTCAAATGCTAAAAGCGAAAACAAGAGACTAATTAACTTTTTCCTTTTCTCTTCTTCTATCTGGCATCTTTTATCTGATGAGGATGCCTTATGTGAAACTAAAATTAATATTGAAGGTCTCTGTTTCTGTATTTCTGTTTTTTTCAGTCTCCAGTGGCAAAGTCTCCTCTTAATCATGTGTTAAGTGACTAGAAACTTGTGTGTATTCTTTTTCGGTATATTATGCAAGTTCAACAGAAGTATGCTTAGATGATGTAGATTACAGGCTTGTCCAAGTTGAGATACACTACCTACCTACTTTGAATGATGTCATGTTTTCTTCTCTTCAATGGACCATCTTTAAGAACTGATTTGAAATCACAGTTTAGCTGA
>NW_010184656.1:0-15276 GCF_000695765.1 Mesitornis unicolor | reverse complement strand
GATCTAACTGAAGCATCTGACACACTTAATTTTAACCTTAAATTCCAGAAAATCTTTTAGAGAAAGGAGGCAAGGTTACTACTTTGTAAAAGCTCTGCTTGAAATAAATAGTTAAAAATGTCCAATTCTTGTTGATGTAGTTGACATGTTGCCAGCTCTAAATTTTGTCTAATTTGCCATGCCAAATTTTAGCTGGATACAACAATGGTGGCTGTCTGGTGCTTTTGTTTTGGTGGGCTTTTTTTCTTGTTCTTTTTAATTTTTTTATTTAATTTTAAAAAATAAAGGTATTAATAAAAATAAGCTATGAATTAAAGGTGAAAATACATGGCAGAGATATTATAAAATGCAGAAAATTAAAATTATTGCAAACTTACCTTTAAAGTAGCAGTTAATTTATGTTGCACTCATTTCTTGGTAAAACTGTGTCTAGGATTATTAAAAATATTTTTTGATGAACTGTTGTCAGTGTATGTGTTAATAACATGTATGGAAATAAATACTTTGAAGAATGCAGCACTGAGATTTACAGAGTTGATAGTTCACTTGCTGTGTTATAATTTGGCATCTAAATACAAGATGTCTTTCATTCTGTAGCGTAGACTGTGTATTGTAGCTTCAGCAGATAAGAGATAATTGTCACTTTATTTCAGGGAACCACTGTATTAGTCCAGTCTAGTTTCAGGATTTCAGTCAATTTCAAACTTTTCAAAAATAATAGAAACCAGCAAATAATTTCTGAATATGAGGGAATTTGATCTACTAAGAGATAAGAATGACTTTACTCTTGTTCATCATTTCAAAACAGTTTTCAGTTTGTGGGTAATAGGTTGTTTGAATGGTGCAGAAATGATAATTGAAAAGAAACCTCCTCAAAATTCCCATGAAGCTGTGCATCCCTTAGGAAATTCTGCTTGTTTAACTTACTGTCAGGCATCCCTTTCATGAAGGCTTGCAGCTTCATTACTTGCAGTAGGTCCATGGTGTAGTACAGAATCCTACGCTTCAGTTTCTCAGAAGCCCATCATTGGGTTAGGAAAGTTTTGAATTAAATATGGTTTTGGTTCGGTGAACTGGCATTTTCTGATAACTGTATTTTCCTCTAACAGCTTTCAGCTAGCTTTCCCTTCTTAGCCAAAGGCTTTTTGATCTTTGATTTCGATAATCCAGGAAGTGTGCCAGACCTGTTTATTCATTAGTTGACTGCTAGATGTTCTCCCAGATCCTGGTTAGATGTGTGATACTGCAGAGTATTAAAGCAATATTGTGACCTATTCATTGTTATAGATTCGCTGTGGATTTCACTTTTCCATGATGATTTTGTGAACATCTAACTAGGCCTTCAAGTAGAAAAGAAGCCTTTGTCTGGCAATCCTAAACCTTTTAGGTAAAATAGCCAAAATCTTCAGTCCTCTTATATGTCTTAAAATCATGGTTAAGAAATAACAGGATGCTTCAGGCTTGTCATCTTCTGAAAGTAACAGTTGTTTCTGTGTTTTAGTCTTGAGCAGTTTTCTTCTTATGTTGTAAACCTGTTAAATTGATACTAAATGAGAAAGTCATGAGCATCTTTCCAAGCTGGATGTTAACTTCTTTTACAGGGACTTCCCTATGAATTTTCTTCTTGAAAGATACAAGCTATAAACATTTAACCAGTCCAAATTATCACCATCACAGTTCTGAGTAACAATTGGTATCTAGACAAATTGTTGATGTGGTGTCTTGAACAAAGAAAGGCAGTAGGATAAACTTCAGTGTCTGAAGAACACTGATATTCACACCGATTCCATATCTAAAGGTCTCTGTGTGACAGCTGGGCTTACATCATTGTTCAAAGAAAGAAAGTTTTTTTTAGAGAACAGAAATTAAGTTCTAGTAACTGTCACTGAGAAGCATTTTTTTCCTCCTATCCACACAGCAACAGAGTAACTTCTGAAGTGTTTTCCTTATGGCTTTTAAATTATAAATAATGCAAATCTTTCAAAATATCCTACTACTACATTAGAAACTAAATCTAATTTTAATTTTGACAGTGTCTGGAAGGGTGACATGTGGGCTCTCTTATTTACATGTCTACAAGGACATGTTCTTACAGCCATAGAAGACTACTTTGGACTGTGGAGATGCTTCCTTTTTCACTGAACATTGTATTTCTTACTGTGATTGATAGGTACCTGAAAAATAAACCTGAACTCAGAATTGATGCTAATCTCAGTCTTTACTTAACCTACAAATATCCCCCCCACCTTCTTCTGTTGGCTGCCACTCTTCTTTAATACTGTTGAACAATTGAGGAAGATGCAGGACATTTCCTTGTCTTGGTTTGCCTCTGAGGTATGGCCAGTGTCGATCTCCCTAACACTGCAATATTACTCCTGATTTGTATTCTGCTGAACTGCTTAATATTATAACTAGTTCTTTTGAGGTGTATATACTCTTTTTGGAAACTGTATTCCATCACTGTATGCATCCCCTCAATAAAGCACAGCGTAGAGAGTTGAAAGCAGCAAGGATGTTTATTAAGTGAAAAGTAGCCAGTTAGAATTGAAGCTGCTCTGTAGTCTCATTTCAACTTTTGGTCACCCTGTCTCTTCTCAGTGGCAGCAGCAGTGTCCTCAACTACATTAAATCTTGGAGTCAAGATTCGCAGTAGAGAAGGCCAAGTGTCTTTTAGCTGTGATTTGGAATTTGTATTGGAGTCTAAATAGAGGATTTCCTCCCTTTCACATTGGAATCTCTGGTATGTTGGTTCCTGTTTGCTCAGGGATCTGAACTGGTAAAGAAAATCAGCATATTAAGTTAAATATTTAAAACTTCTTATTGTAAGAATACTTTTTAAGTGCTATAGACAAAACATGGATTCAAGGTAGACAAGATAATCAACAGAATCCCCCTCTGTGCCCTACCCCTATGTGAAATCTGTCCTAAAGTATGTCCTAATAATTTTTCTGTAAGAAAAATGAGCTGTTAGTTACCTGAGAATCTGGACAGTATTATATCAAATAATGAATTTTACTGAATAGATGCTCTGTAGTGACATTACAAACAGCAAAAATACAACATTTGAATAAAGATTTATTAACTTTTACTTCTGTTGTCATGCTCTATATCTTGAGTATTCTGCCCAGCAAGCTAGTTGTATAAATGGCAAAAAGGTGATTGTTTGAGTGTTTGCTGCTTGGTTTTTGTTTGGGGTTTTTTTGTGAAATGTTTTTTTGTGGAAGTTTTCTTTAATTTTGTTTTCTTTAAACTCAGTGCTTTAGTGGTTTCATAACCTGGTCTATCCTTTCCAAATTGTTGTTGTAGCAGATTTAAAAAACAAAAACAAAAAACCCACAAAAACCACAAACCACAAAAAACCCAACAACAACAACAACAACAACAAAAAACAAAAAAAACCCACCCAGCAACAACAAAAACTGACTTTGAGAATGTCAATATATAAGCAAGACTAAGATTATTAATCCATCTATTGCTGCGGGGATTGTGGAGGGCAAAGAGGACAGCTGCTGACCTGTGGAAGGAAGGGGCAGAAGAAACAGACGTTAACATCCAATTTAAGTTAGTCTGTTAAACACTCTGTGCTACTCTGACAAAGATGAAAGTAGCTGTCTTTTCTACGGACTGTTCTTTAGCAAGTTGAAAGGGAGTTGCTGCTTATATCCTAGTGGTGGAATAAAGGTAACTAGGTGTAATGAAGGAAAAAGATTGAGATAACTAGTGCTTTTCAAAATTTGGAATTAGTGCTGCAGAAAACTTGTAAAATATTTTCTAAATCCGTTGAGAATGATCTATCAAAGCAACTTGGTGATGACTGAGTAAGAGACACAGATATTCTTAAGAGTTTTGAATTTCTGATGTGATTCAATATTTTTTTTTCTTGTCACTTGGAAGCAGGAGACCATTTCTTTATTTGGAGACAAAAAATATGGAAAACTTACAAGCAGATAACAATTTTTCAGGGGAACCAGTGATCTTCTGCACCATCAAATATGGTGGAACACAGAGTGCAAGCAGCACCTGTAAAATGAGGACATGTAAACTTACAGCCTTCTGAAGTATATTATTAGAAACTATAAGATGACTGAAAATGAGCTACAAGTCCCTTCCTTATGAAGGGATAACTTGTAAGAAAAGCAGATTACTTTTTTGCCTTTTTTAAGCCAAAACAAAATACTGCTTCTTCCTCTTGCACCTGTATTTTAAAATAGATATGGAAGCACTATTGAGAGAGAATTTGAAGAAAAGCAGAAGTTTTTCTTTCAGAGAAACTAAGAGGCTTGGTGACCTGTCTGCCTGGGTTACTTGTTTAAAAAAAATTTAAAAGCAGTTCTAATGCTTCATGAAACTAATGAAGTTGAATTCTGTTTGTGGTATGATTGTTTGAATCCAAGATAGCTGACTTAGTAATGCAAACCACAAAACTTCCTTCGGATGTACTCCTGTACTGAGCCAAACTAAATATCACAGTCATGAAACTGTATAGAATGGGGAGAAGTAGAACTGAAATTTGTCATTTATATATAATACTTTTTTGAATTACGCGTACTTTTCAGAAGGGATTACTTTTTAGTTTAGCAAAAGAGGGCAAAGCACCAAGGGGAAGAAAAAATATGTCATTGCTTTGGTGTGGAAGAGCCAAGCTTAATGTTTTTAACCGGCTATATATTTTCAAACACGTCGCTTTCAAAAAGGGAAATTTTTACTTCTCACGGTAATGTCAATTACTTCATTGAGTTTTAGCACAGAACTGTGTGTTTGTGTGTTGTACCTTGCCATGAAGTCACTGCTACTTAAATAAAAGTGTATGGGGCAAAGGAGACTAGCAGTTAGGAGGTTAGGCTATTGGTTAGGACAGTAAGCTGGGGTGTGCAGGATCTGTCTTTTGCTCCTTGTCCATAATTTGTTTCCAATGAGATTTTAGTTTCTGAGACTTGTAATACAATTTATGTAATAGTATGCATAGATTAAGAAATAACCCCTTCAAAATATGGGTTGTATGATTTTGGAATGGGAACAGAATTTATATGAACAGTAGGTAAGTGTTCCTCTGGTCAAAGGAATATACAGAAGCAGGAATTGAACTCTTAATTACAACTAAGTCTCTTTAACAACTGGGTAAAGAAACACCAACTACTATTACAAAACATGAAAAAGAAGTTTCATTTTAATGGTATGTCTGGTGGTACCTTGCCCAATCCCATTAAATGTAATCCTGTTCTTTGGATTTAATAATTTAGTATCTTCATGAATGATATTGACAGTGGGATTGAGTGCACTCTCAGCAAGTTCACTGATGACACCAAGCTGTGTGGTGAGGTTAATGTGCCAGAGGGAAGGGATTCCATCCAGACGGACCTGGACAAGCTGGAGAAGTGGACCCAGGTGAAGCTAATGAGGTTCAACAAGGCCAAGTGCAGGGTCCTGCACCTGGGTTGGAACAATCCCCATTCCAGTTGGTGGACATGAGCCACTAATGTGGATCTACAGCCCAGAAGACCAACCTCATCCTGGGCTGCATCAAAAGAAGTGTGGCCAGCAGATCGAAGGAGGTGATTCTGCCCCTCTGCTCCACTCTGGTGAGATCTCACCTGGAGTACTGTGTCCAGCTTTGGAGTGCCCAACACAAAAAGGACTTTGAAGTGCTGGAGTGTGTGCAGAGGAGGGCCACAAAGATGATCAAAGGGCTGAAGCACCTCTCCTACGAAGATAGGCTGACAGAGTTGGGATTGTTCAGCCTGGAGAAGAGAAGGCTCTGGGGGCACCTTTTAGCGACCTTCCAATACCTGAAAGGTGCCTATAAGAAATCTGGGGAAGAGCTGTTCACTTGGGCATGTAGTGATAGGATGAGCAGTAATGGTTTTAAACTAGAAAAGGGTAGATTTAGGTTGGTTATTAGGAAAAAGCTCTTCAATATGAGGGTGGTGGATCACTGGAACAGGTTACCCAGATTGGTGGTGGAGGCCCCATCCCTGGAGATATTCAAGGTCAGGCTTGACAGGGTTCTGAGCAGCCTGATCTAGTAACAATGTCCCTGCTTACTGCAGGGGAGTTTGACTAGATGGTCTTCAAAGTTCTCTTCAAACCCAATACATTCTATGATTCCATGATTTTCCTGATTACATTTTGAAGACCCTTTGTTAAATTTTACAATCTTATAAGAAGTGAAATCAGCGATTCTGAACCTGCTTTCACATTAATGGGCTTGTTTAGCCTGGAGAGGAGAAGGCTCTGGGGAAACCTTGTAGCAGCCTTCCAGTATTTAAAGAGGATCTGTAAGAAAGATGGAGAGAGACTTTTTACCAGGACATGTAGTGACAGGACAAGGGGTAGTGGTTTCAAACTGAAAGAGGGTAGATTTAGATATTAGGAAGAGATTCTTTACTCTGAGAGTAATGACACTGGAACAGGTAGCTCAGAGGGTTTTAACAGGTTGCCTGGAGAGGTTGTGGATGCCCCCTCCCTGGAAGTGTTCAAGGCCAGGTTGAAGAGGGCTTTGAGCAACCTGGTCTAGTGGGAGGTGTCCCTGCCAGGGGAGGGGTGGAACTATTATCCATGGTCTTTTGGGTCCCTTCCAACCCAAACCATTCTATGATAAACACCACACTGCTTAGAAAGTGCATTTTTTTTCCTACTTTTAACTTTTCATCCCATTTACTCTGCTTTATTCAATAATTCAAAAAATGAGGAGACATTTATCTTCTTTGCTGATGCATGATACTTGACATAATATTTTTCTTAAATAGACAGTGGGGTGAGGCCTGGTTTTACTTAAGAAGCTAAATAACAAGTGATTCGAACTTCAGTCGAACAGTCTGAGCTACCATAACTCAGATGTGATTCTTGGTATAAAAAGTGGAGGAGGATGGAAGTTCCTGTGTTAATTTTTAGGAACACAGAAGTTGTGAAGATCCTGACATAATTCTGCCAGCTTTGTTAGGTGGGTTAACAAAGGTGTGTTTTATAGAGCCTCAATGTTGTTTTCTTCCTGCCATGCCTCCAGAGGTTGTAGTGCTTTAAGATAAAAGTCTCATTTCATTGTAGTAAAAATATGTTTGCATGCCCCATCCTTCAAAGCAGTGTGTGGCAGTCTTACCCCCTATGCTTCACTGAAGGTATGCTAGAGAAGAAGGGTAAAAGGAGAACTTAGTTTGCATGCACCCAGTATTTTCCAAACTCCTTAACACATAGTTAGAACAATATGATCTCTTCTAATGGGTAACCTTTCATCATTAAGATGAAAAATAGAGCAGTAAATATTTATCAGATAAGCAGCATTGTATCCCTCTTCCATTTAATTTTTTTTCTATGTAAGGAACATCCATCTACCATTTCTGGTATGCATTCAGAGATATGAATAAAACAGTCTTATGGCTTGGAAAAATATCAAACCAAAAAGTGAATTAACTCAGAAATATTTTACCTGAAAGCTTTTTATTGGTTCATCTGCTCACACCTTCCTAAACTGGAAAAAAGCTGCAGCAGATTAGGGGAGCAGGGAGCAAGTATAAGTTAAGGGTTTTATAGGTGGCTTATCGTGAGTTCATTAGTGTGATGAAGAATTGGAATTACCAGGTTTTCCTTCACTGTTTCTTATTTGTGTGATTGATTGATTTATTTGTTTATTTATTTAGTTAAACTCAGTGGCCGCAACATGGTAGCTAGTTACATGGATTCCCAGTTACCCTGTTACACGTGACTAAGCAAGTACCTCAACATGCCCCTGCATCAATTCTAGTTTTTATAGTTTGCCTAAGCCTATGAGGCTTCTCCTTGAGGTTTAGTATTGTGTTCTGTCACTGAGTAAAAGAGTAGAGAAAAAGGCATATTTATTTTTTTTACTAAAAAGGATTAAATTTTAGTAAAATATCTCAAATATAGTGACTTTAACAAAGAAAAAGCCTTGTAGCGAAACCTGTAGAATTAGATTACTTCTGAAGTAGAAACATATAAATGGAGGAAAAAATAAAAGACTACTTGTGAAGGAATGAAGAGTCAAGGGTGAATGGAAGTATATCTGCTTTTATGAAATGGACTTTCTTCTCATAAGAAGATACAAATACACGATTTAATATGGCCCTAAACAAGACTAAAGGAATCAAGAAATTAATATGATGTAGAGTGTGCTAAACCTATCAAAAACATTTTAATATAACCTAACTGTATCTTCTTCTCTATCCTAACTGTATATTAATTATCTTGCCTATCTTAATTACCCTAGTAATTACCCTACCATGGCAAGGTGGGTGGAACTAGATGATCTTTAAAGTCCTTCCAACTCAAACCTTTCTGTGATTCTGTGTTCCCCTGGTTGAATACTGACCCATGGATTTTCAACTGTTCTGTAGCCCATTCCACACCAGAGCTCCATTTGTTCAGGTTGTTTGCATAAAGTGTAAGCACTGTCCTCCCTAGCTTTCTCACTTCTCCTTTCTTAAGAGCCAGTATCAATCCACTGCAGTTCTCCAGTTGTGTGAACTGTCCCACCATACTGTGTAGTACAAGTGAGGGATTAGAAACCAGAACATATAACCTTGTTCTTAATTCCTGTGGTGAATGCATTCATGTATAGCTACTCAAGATGTGTCACTGCTCATGCCACTTTTTCAGGGGAACTGTAGGATCCTCACTGTTGTGTTGCCCTGTGCATTTTCCCTCTCTGCCATTCTCCCACTTTCTGGGCTTTAGTCTCCACTTCCCTGGCAAAACCTTGTTTAAAGCCCTCCTTTTGAGGCAAGCCTGTTGGCAATGATGATTTATGGTGTTATCAACTGGATTCCTGTCTCAAGCACTCCTTGTTCCTCAGAGTATCTTAATGTCTTCAGAGCTGTAGTCCTCCCTGCAGCCATGTAGTCAGATGCTGAACCATAGAATGTGTTTGCCTGAGCTCTGGTGTCATTAACCATTGTCCCTGAACTCTGGTAGTTAGCTTTGATCTGCTGAAGAGATCTCCTTTAGCAGTATCACAGCAGCCATGTAGATGGGCAACAAATAATAATATTGCAGTGACAAGGTGAGCCATAAGAGTTTCTCTGCAACATCCTAGTATGAAGCACGAGCAAGCAGCAGAGCTTTTAAGACAGCCAATCTGACTCCTTTGCAGAAGCCTTCATCCCCCATGTGTCTGCAATTACTTGTCACCTACTGCTTCCTTTTAGTGACACTGCTGTGACCCGTGGATCAGGCTTAGTTGCCAAACCTGACAGAACTTGTTCCACCTCACCCCTTTCCTGGATCATGTGCCTTTTCAGCACATGAATATCTACTAGTGAAAAAGAGAGCCTTCCTGTTGCTAGAGGTTGCAACTTTCAGTCTCCCTTGTCCTGAGAGTCCACATCCTAGCCTTGAGTGAGGAAAGCAATAGATTTGGTAGAGGGTGTTCATGGGGGCAGGGGTGGGAGTTAATGTGGGGAAAAAGAGCTGTTCACAACTTTGTTCAGGAGAGCAAACTGTGGAAACTCTTAACTGGGCCAATAGATTAGCTGTATCATACACGTCTGCTTATGAAGACTGTTGGAGTATCCTGACTTGGATCATAAAGGGTGTCAGGTAATGAAGAAAGCTGATGCTCTTTTTACATGAAGATACAAGAAGTAAGACAATTAAGTAACAGAATACATTTATTAGAGGTTAAGGGAATTTGACAGATTGGAGCATCACAAGTTAATAGAGCCAAAGGTATTTCTTTTCAGTTTGGAGCTAGAAGGTGTCAGGGCTCAAATAAAGCTAGTCTGGGATCACGGAAGTGACCAGCCACCAAGAGACACAAAAATTTCTGTAAAATTGATTTAGAGCAGATTTTTTTAATTGGTGAATCACAAGAGGATAAACAAAGTGTATTTCTGACTGGTATCTGTAGGCTTTTCAGGTTCTAAAGAGTTCCAAAACTACTACTGCTGTTTGCTTATGCATACTGTCTCATAAAGTAAAACAAAGATTTATGGAAAAGTCTGGGTTCATAATGTTAGATATTATGAAACAATGCCAGCACATGTTCATCAGTAGCTGTACAAGAAACTGAAATGTATTTTCCTGTTTAGGCTAAGTTAAAATAGTGTCAATCCTTTTTTTTTAGCAGAACTTTGTGGAAAACTGCACCAAGTGGAAGTAATACACATCTTTTCTGGGAAAACCTCAAAACAGAGGCTAGAAAAAGATTATGTTGTTAGGTTGTATAACAAAATGTCTTTTAAAAGAAAGAGTTCAGTATCCAAAGATGAGGAAGCAAATGATCACATTAAGTCTTAAGTTGTGGTTCCATGGGGAAGTTCTGGGAGGACTTGTAAGAGAAGCACCGATTTGGATGGGTGGGATGGAACTAAGTTTGGTGAACTAGGAGAGAAGTGGGTTTTCCTTTGTTCAAGGAAAAAAACCCCACAGTGTGCTAATTGCCATCCTCAATACAAGCTGTATGGAAGTCTGTTTGGAAATTGCATTCTTCCGTAACAAACTGCTGTTTCACAGAGCTGGGTTTTCTGTGCTTCTGTTTTTGCATAGGCAGGAGCAGACGGGTAGGGCAGGCAGGTATGTACAAGTACAAAAGTAAAGGCAGAAACAAGTAACACCCTCTACACCCAGGGCAGGTGAGGGGAGAAGGTAGGTGTCTAAAAAACCAAGGTTTTGGGTGCTTACCAGAATGGTAAAACAGCTTCCTGTTGTTTGATTTACAAAGTGCTAAGAAATGGGAGTTAGTGTTTGTTCTTTTGAAACAAGTACAGCTGTCTCCAGGAGATACTTCACTCTGTTCATGGCTTTACTCAGTGACAGTAACTTGCAAGATCCTAAGTATTGGATAGCTGCTGAACTCAAGTGGCTTGTGGTTTATAACATCAATGTTCATAATAATGCACATAGTGTTTTATGTTTCCAGACTCTTGTGTTTGGGGAATTGCTACCTTAACTTCAGACTTCTTCGTCTCTCTTGCTTTTTTTGTCCATAACCCTTTGAAGCCAGAAGAACTGGGAATTTATGCAATGCTAATATGATGTGAATTTGTATTACATTGAATCTAAGAGTCGGTGGATAATGCTATAAGGTAATTTTTAGTGTCTGCTTGGGCCTTGGATTTTTGCTTTCTAGTTTTCATAGATTGTATTTAAAAACTATTTGTGTGTGTATATATATTTGTGAGAGGACAGTGATTTTATAACTTAAATTGTGTTCTCGCATAGGACTACAGCACAAAGTGGAAAGTTGAGCTATAAATTATTTCTGGTTTAAATCATAGATTTATAGCAAGTCTAATTATAATGAAATATTTGATTATTTATACAATAGTACAATTGAATTTAATAATAAAAATATGTTCTGTGTTAAAATACTACAAAACTAAAACGTAAATTTTAATAAAATGTGACATGTCAAGCTGAACATCTATATGTTAAGATAGCTTCTCTTGTCTCTCTTAGAATTTTAGTATATTTTTTAATGTGCTACTTAAGATATGGTGCATATTTATTCTTTCTTATACTAGTGTACATACAATCTAAAACAAAAACTTAATGCTATTTTTGATGAGAGAACAGTATGTTATGTTGTCTTAGAGGGCATCACAGCTGATGAGCAAATTTTATGATTCGAAATGTACTTTGTTGATGGTAGTTTTCTTCCTGAAGATATTGGCATCTTTTATATGGTGTAATGATAAAATTGTCTTGCAAAGTACTATAAAATAGCTACATCTTTAATATGGACAAGTCTTGAGTATGAAGAAAGAGAACTTTCAAATGCTGCTTTAAATTATGCTCTCAGTTGAAAATAAGCTTATTTGGAAGGAGAAAAGAGGGGGCACTTGGAAACTGTTTCTGTATTGAACAAAACTTTGGTTATGTTGGTGGTGATTTAAATTCTCACCATATTTCATCCATTGTCATACACCACTTCTGTTTTTTTGCTGTTTGGTTTTGGTTTGTTTTTTTTTTTAATAATTTGGTTGCCTTCTGTGTCTCTTCTCCCTTGTTATGGTATGTGTTTTTTACCATATACCTAAACAGACTAGCTGGTATATCTGGAAAATAATGTGGTTTATCTAATCCTCAATTTTAAAAAGTTTTTGTACGTATAAGAAGGACTAGAGAGAACTGTTACGATATCAGAAGCAAAATAAGCTTTGCAGAAATATTAGTCTACTCAGACTGTGTAGTTTCAGGTGATCATAAATGAGAAAGTTCTGATTTTGATGGTTTCCTCTTTTTTTTTTTTTTTTAAATTTTCTCACACACACCCCCCCCATCCATCCATGATTCTAATTCTCAGTGTAAGAGATTAGTGCACTTGTGTGGAGCTATGAGGCTAATCCTCCCACCTTTAGGATTCCATGGTAGTTATTTTAAGTCTAATGAGGTTGTTGGGGCATGGCTTAATAGGCTGATTGTGTGCAGATGACAGTTGCCTTATTTTTAATCTTCTAATTCTGTTGAACAGTACTAGAGTGGAAGCAGTAAATATTCATGATAATGTAACATTTTGTGGAACTGCTCTCAGAATTTGAGAATACTTGTTGCCAGTGTTCTCAAATTTACTTTCTTTTAAGAAACTTTTGATTTACTGTTTTAAATGTTTCTTTTGTTTTCAGGTTTTGAAAGTATTTTAGAAGGGCTTTATGGACCAAGGCTACGAAGAGACCTCAGTTTATTTGAAGGTAAATGAACCAGTTTTTAGTGCAATGACCTCAATTTATTAGTTTTTCTTTTAGTTAAAGGTAGTTTAAAGTATATATTGAATTCTAAAAAGGAAATCTTCAATTCTTTTTCTTTCTAATGTTTATTTCATCATGTTCTTGTCAATACTGTGCATAGGTAAAACATAGGTAAAATGGTACCTAGGTTTTCTTCCTGTACAGAGAAATTTTGGATTAGTGGAGCTCTCTTGAGAAGCTCTCATGAGAGAGATTTATTTTTCTGAAATACTGCATCTCCTACTTAGTATTTTGGACAGCTTTTAGGAAGGGTAGACAAGCTGCTCAACTTCCTGTTGACATTAATCGGGAAAAGGAAAGTAATTCTAGTTTGGTTTTCTTGTAGCGGTCAAGAAAATTTGTTGTTTTTTGTTTTTTTTACATCTTTATATATCTGTAGAAAACAAAGTTTTTATTTTTATATGTGTATGTGTATATATATATATAAAAATATATCTGTATTTGTATGTGTGTATACATATATGAAAATGCATATTCCATTACCCTTATAAGTCTTAGCTGTATTCCAGATGGGTTTGGTTTTACTGGAATAGCTGACAATAACACCTGAGTCTTGAGTTAGTTAAGTATGAAATGATTTATCCATCTTTAATAAAAGCAGAGGAGCAAAATCAAGCACAAAATTGCTTTGAATGTTGAAAGAAGTGTTCTGTCAAGTGCATTTTAATAGCTTTAAAAATGTTCTTTCTGTTATTGAACTTTCAAAATGTTCTGTTATTTATTACCTGATAGTGGAATTTTTAAAACGTGTAACTTAGATACTGCTAGTACATGAGGCAGAGCAGCAAATAGTGTTTGCTTAGAATAAGTTTGGAATGGTTGCTTTAACTTGGTTATGGTTTTGTCCTCTTCATATTGTGCAAGTTGCTTGGCCTGTATCATATGCATAACACAGTATTTTTCAAGGGAAAAGGGGAGAACTTAAAAAACTACTGATGTTTTAAGAATATTTTCTGACACTTACCAAGCTAAGCATGCCACTAGTCAGACTTATTTACACATTTCTTGAATGGGGTTTTGTTGCATTAAACCTTATTTTTGAGTTGTGCTCCGATCTGCTGTGATGAACAAGCACATTACTGCTCTGGAAAGGGAACAGGGTGTGGTTATAAGAGCATGCAGTATCTCTTTTTTCCTGGTTTTAATTCCAATGGGTTGATATATATTGAGCTTTACGCTGATTAGTGATTAAAGCTTTATTATTCTTTTGCATTGAAGGGTTTACATTTTGAAAGAAAATTCAGGGCACTTGTTTGTTTGTTTGATTGGGTTTTTTTCTTTTGTGCAAGAAGGCAGAAGGTATTGAGCTAATGACCAGAATACAAGTGTTACAGTTAAGGAGCCTGATAGTACACAATAAAGTTTTACATTGCTCCTTTAGAATTTCTGCATGCATATATTTAAGCTGTCTTGGGGAAAAAGTTTTAGCTAATTTGCCTCATGCTGTTGAAGATTTCTTGTAGCCTGTTGAACATCTGGTATTTCCATTGCTTCTGAAGGACCTTTGATATTTGCTGCCCCAGTGACTTTGTCCTATATTTATCTAAAATGTAAAGTTTTAAAACATTTTTTTTTCCAATTTGCAAGAAAGTCTGTCGGTGATGTGGCTGGATTTTTTCACAGTTTCACAGTGTGTTTGTCACACCTGTAAAATTGTTCTTACTTCTGGAGCAATGGCAGAAGAGATGAAGGAGTGTTAGGTTGGGATGCCTAACTTTCCTTACTATTTCTTGTTCATTTATGTAGATACAGATACTGTAACTTCAGTAATCACATTTGAAATTGCCATGTTTTGTACAAACAAAGTAGAATTAGGCCTTATAGTATAGGATGCAAGGCTATTTCTAATTTGACATCTGAATTGCATTGTAAAGATTAGTACAGAACTCTCGAGTAAAAATTGTTATAAATCTTTACATTCTCATAACTTAAGTGCCACTTTTCATTTTATAGATAATGAAACTAAGATACAAAGTAAATAATTTGCATTAGTAAGCAAAATATATGGCTGGTAGAATCAGAATCAGATACCAAGTTTTTAGACTTGGAAACATGCTTAAATAACTGCTTCTTGTAAAGTGTCCATTTTTTTCATCATAACCACTGATCCAGTACTGGCAACATGCAGCATTATGTCTTGTTAGCAAGAATGTATGTTTCTTTGAACAAACCTCAAAAAATTATGTGGATTTCTTACCCAGAAATATGTGACAGTCGGCTGAAACACATGCCGCTTAGATACAGTAGCATTTTTTATGTTGTATTGTTGGGTGTATGTATTGTTTTTAACATAGAAGAATATTAATCGTGCATAAAATGTAACATGAGTGTGTTAATTGATGTATTTTCTTCTTAGTTTGGTCTTTAGTATTTGATTTATAGATTTAATTATTGTATTGTATTCTCTCAAAGTTGCTTGAGAGTGTAATAAACTGTAATGACAAATTTAAACTTTGTTCAAAGAAAATACCTTGTAAACCTCAGAAATTATCTTGCTGAGAAGGCAGACTGTTAACAGCGGCACTTTAGGATCCCAAGGCAGAAGAATTTAAAATATAAATTTTAATATAATAAATAT